>NC_062970.1:25678954-25703954 GCF_023119035.1 Salvia hispanica | reverse complement strand
TGGTATGTGCGTCGGTGAAGAATAAAAGAAATAAACTACTCCAGAAAACAGAACAAGTGGGACTGAAGAATCAACACCTAGTAGCTATTACAGTATTCCCATTGCACAAACAATAGGAGCAATACAACTACACCAGGAATACATATAAGTGCATTATCAGCCAAAAAGATCATCTCATGTCATCTACAACATAAATCCCAAAAACCAAATGCATACAAGATTGACAGAGTCAACTGAAAGGGCCATGTTCAACAAGCAACAAGACTTCTTAATTCACAAATCACAAGCAAACAACATAAGATTGAAACTTTACCATTAATCCATTATTCTATCAGATAGTATTATTCATACTTGGCACATCTTACACAGTATATTTATATACATATATATATATATATATGGTTTCTTATAATGACATAACATGACAATAGAAGAACTTGAAAGAGAAAATGCTCACATGCGACATTCCACACTGGTGCCATGGTTACAGAAGGGACAGCTGAAGACAGTGTCGAGTTTGTCCATCCTCTTCCTTGGGGGTGGCTTCGCACTAGACTTCCTCTTACCCATAACTCAGTTGATTGTATGAATTCAGTTGATTGTATGAACTGCATCCAAGATAGAATTATAACCATATGTTAAACTTCTGCTCGAGGAATAAACTTCACGAGAATATGGTTCAGTTGCTAGACCAATTAGACATACATGGCAGCTATACAACATAATAAGTCCATCAACATATCAATGCTATGATTGACTAACAATCATTCCAATAGTTTAGTGTGTGCGCAATATAATATAAGTCTCCACTATACAAGGGCATTCCAACAGCATTCCTTTAATAAATACTGCAAATCATGATACCACTGCATACATTCAGTTGTCTATAACTGGATCATGCAGTAGGCTATAGCAGAAAGTGCCTCTTAGATCCGAAATATAAAGAGGCATTTAAATTTGTCATCCAAGCTGTAAGTTTCTTTTTCTTCACTCTGCTACAACTTGTGCATAAGCAGGGTAAAATTATGCTGAATTACCATTCAATTCCACTAGAAAAACATGTTTAGAGAAACAAATTTCAGACTCTTGAGAAAATATTGGGCAGAAAAAACAGTTTTCGATAACGTTCCTAAATAACTACAGAGTTTCGAAAGTCATTGGGATTAAAAAAAAAAAGGATAGATAGCAATGTGAAAAACATGCTAATTCGGATAAGTAGTTAGAGTTTTCCAAAAAGTTTAACTGAATTCCATTCAACAAGCTGGACACAATAGCTTACTACCTAGAGCCAATATTATCAAATAAAAACATCCATAAACTCATTCAGTGAAGCGAATGCATAAATCATAAACTGCAAAAGAATCCGAATACAAGTAATTTCCGAATCAATTTTCTCAAAGCCATATCATGAAATTCAAAACCATATCATAATCATATATTTCTATCAATTTCAGAATTCTTCGAATTCATACACGATTTCAGAGAAGGGCATAATACACTGTCAATCATCTGTAAACTCATAAAATTTAGACAAAAAAAATTAACTGACCATACATGAACATAGAATAAAAACCTTCCCTTTGAAAATAAAAAAATAAATAAGAACCCTAGAAAAAAATATAATCACAAAATCAAACCGCAGAAAATCGAATTGCAGAAACCCTAGATAGAGCGGCGTCGTTCAATCTACGTTCTCAATAACATGATGAGTAGGGTGCAACAAATCCAAATCCCTCCTTTCGATTCTTCCTCCCAGCACAATTTTGAACTTAAATTGGGGCAAAAGAAACAAACATAATCTACAGCATACGAGTAACAAGAAACAAGTGCCCTCCTATGTGAAAACATGAAAAAGGATTTGCGAAAACGAAACCCTAATCGCTAATACGGAAAAAAAGAAGATTATCGAAAGCCATATAAATTACGAACTGTACCTTAGAATTGAACTGTTTAGATTTATCCACAACGAGATATGTATTTATATGCGTGGTTTCGAAGCTGATGGCTTTTCTCATTTTCGTTTCGGAAATTGAGATCTTTACTTAAAATTAAAAAAAGTAAACATGGATATTTTAATGTTTTATCATAAATTTCTTTCCTTAACGTGGTTTGGTAGCTTTATAAAATTATTCTTAGTTAAATTATCATCTATATATATTATCTTAATAAATGTAATTATTAATTTATTCTACACGTTTTGGTAGGCATTAAGAAATATCAATTTTATTTTTTTTTATGTTAGTTTGATAGAGTTTCTAAAATAATAAATTAAAATATATAATAATAATATTATCCTTTGTAATTAACTTTCATAATAATTAGGATCGTTTTTAAAATTAAGAAAAAGGCATGTAGCCTCTATCTCCGTTACGCAGCTTCCTTCTCCATTACACCACTCTCTCAACTCTTAAGTCTTCATTACTCATTCTATTACTCCACTTCTCAAGTGATTTTAGTTTCACTCTTTCCCCGTTTAGTTCATGAAGCAGGTCTTAATCTCCAAGTTCTCAAGTGATTTTAGTTTCACTCTTTCCTCGTTTAATTCATGAAGCAGGTCTCCATCTCCAAGTTCTTTATAAATAGGACTCTCTCATTTGTCTAAGTCCAACAAAAGTTGCAACAAGAGGTACACAACACTTGTAGTGTTTGTTTTATGCATTAATTTCATTCCTTCTTTCCATTGAGAAATTTGTATCGTTTGTTTTGTGCATTAATCGTTTCTTCTCATTTGGTTAGGCATGGTCGAGCATTAAGGTTCAAAAATAGTTGTCGACGATAGTCAAAGGACATAAAGTATGTGATTATGTGTGACACTCCATAATTTACATGTTTATTGATCAAGCGAATCATGGGCGTTTGAATGCAGTATATATGATCTTATCATAATTCACATGTTTATTGATCAAGCAAATCACGAGCGTTTGAATGCAGTATATATGATCTAATCATTTTATTTTTTACTCCTTCCGTCCCGCTTAAGATGGCACGTTTTCCTTTTTAGTTTGTCCCAACCAATGTTTTAAAAATCGGACCGGCCGATGAACCGGCGAGGGAGGCTATTGGTTCACGGTTCAACCGGTCCGACTGGTTCAATCACTGGTCGAACCGTTTTATCTTATAAATATAAAATAAAATATACTCTTACAAAATATATTAAATTTAGTGAATAATAAATTATAGTAATTAATAGTAATATATAACAAAAATATATATTAAACATTTTAAGTAAATGGTACATATTTTACATATATAAATAGATAAAATTCATATTATCTCAAAAAAATTATGTGGTGAAATAATATTATAGACAATATATAAAACTAAACTTGAATTATTAGTAAGTTTGGAGTAATATTTAGTAGATATGGAGTAATAAACTATATTAATAGTATTATATAATATTAAATCTTAGGTAAAATTATATTTTCATATATATAAATATTATACCAATAAAAATGAAATTTAGTGGCTGATAATTAAAATTGAACATATCACAACTAACAATTATTTAAAAGTACAAAACTAAACACAAATTATTCATTTGTGTGGACAAAAAATTATGGATTTAATGTATAACAATAATTAATGTTCACAATATTTCATTGAAGACCATGTGGTGGAGTGGTAGAGATGTTGGTATCTTACCTAAAGGTCTAGGGTCCAATCCCCTCTAGTCTCATATTTTAAACAAGCATTTTAAAAATAAAAATTGTAATGGTGATGCGTTTTATGTTCTTTTGTGATTCATTCCCTGTGTTGTATTATAATCCTCATTTCATTGAGAATAAACAGAATGGTCTTCGTGGATGTAGGTTCCGCATGTGGTAGTGATATGGGGCGTAACAAGCCCAAGAGTGAAAAGACCAGCCGTGGCTGGACTTATCGTGAAGAAAAGGTCCTACTAGCTTCTTTGAAGGACATAATATGACAAGGACGGAAATCGAAAAATGATTTTAGAAATGGATATATCTACAAACTTTCGATGAGATAGATAGATATCTATCTAAACAAATATACTAAATTTTTAAAAATTTACCTAATACTCCCTCCGTCCCAATATGAAATATTTGGAAATCGGCACAAGATTTTATGTAGTGTTGTTTTGTGAGTTAATGAAGAGAGAGTAAAGTAAGAGAGTCGGAAAAGTAGAGATAGAGTTGTTTTCATTTAAAGAAACATTTCATTTTTAATGAGACAATCCAAAAAGGAAAACGTTTCAATTTTAGTGGACCGAGGAAGTAACATTTTCTATAATAAAATAAATAAAATTTATCTATCTAATGAAAATTATAGAAATATATTATATATTTCTATTTCTTAAAATATTATCAAATATAAACACAATCTATTTTTCTATCAAATCTGAATCTTTTTATAAATTTTACTTACGTAGTATAGGCAAATTAAGAGCATCAGCAATGTTGCCTGTCCAGAAGAGCACGTCTGTGCCGCCTAGACAGCACCGCATTGGTGCACCATTGCGAAGCTTCTGCTGGAACGAGCATGCTCGCCCTGAAGAGCCCTGCTCTTGCTTATGAACCACTCACCTACCCACATAACGCGTTGTGGGTTGGGCGTGACGCACACTCACACCCCGCCCCCTACCACCCCCGAGTGTGCGTCTTTTGTATTATTTTTCAAATAAATTAGGGACAATCGAAACGAAAAAAATATACTCCCTCCATCCGTCATTAGGAGTCCCATTTGAGTTCGGCACGAGTTTTAAGAAATGTAAAGAAAAGTATGTGAGAAAAGATAGTGGAATGTGAGACCCATTTTTATATATTAGTTTTATTGAATATTGCAGTCTTACCACAACAATATTGCAGTTTACCACGATTTGCAATATCTAATATGGTAGACTGCAAACCCGTGTTTTTTCACGAAACTTAATCCTAGGCGTCCATAAATGAGATCTAACGGACTATATTGGTGGTATGATGTTATCCTATCTATGGTGGCGCACCCCTATATAAATATATATCTAAAGAAAAAAAATAATGCCTTAATGCCTTTTTTTTTATAGTAGATAAAGTTAGTAGATTTAAAGTAGAAAGACTAATCTGTTATTTCTTTCATCACTCCCAACATGCCAATATTGGCACTAATGGTACGTAAATGCAATTCGTCAGTCAAACAGCTATTCAGAGTTCCTAGAGCCCCTTGCAAGGCTTGTTGGAAAACCCGTTGTCGGACTTGATTAATTGCCCTTTGCTGTTCAAACTGAATCGTTTCATTTTTGTAATTTTCTAATTGTCCCAAAGTCTTATAAGTTGAATTAATTAAATTCAATTTTTCTCGTTCTATCTCAAAATATCCATTCACCCGAAACTGATCTGCTTCCATTTCTACTTTCCGTAAGCGGGCCCGGGCTTTTTCCAGCTGTTCAATGGCTCCCCCACGCAGTTCTTCTGAATTCCGAATAGTATTCAAAATCCTCTGTTTTCGATTATCTAATAAATCACTTAATGAAAGTAGATTATCTTTCCGTTCATTTTAAAACTTCTATAATCCCTTCCCGAACCAAACATGAATCTTTCGATTCATTTGGCTCTCACGCTCAATTACTTGGGGTAAATTCTCATAAATTTTTTATGAATGTAATGAGCCTATCCTCTTCATAGTCCAGAAAATGAAAAAAAAAACGAATCGAATGCAAAACCAAAATACTTAGAGGACTCTTCTGACAAAATAAAAAATATGTAATTGTCAGCAAAGTTGTTTCTTTTTTTTCTTCAGTTCAAATCCAAAAATGCTTCTTACTTATACATAATACATAAGGCATAGGTCGTCGATTCCGCATTGGATAAAAGATAGAAAATACCCTTTAATTTAGAATAAGTGGTTCAAATCATTTTATCGAGATGAGTGCTCTATATCAATAAAATATTCATTTTATTTTAAACCCATCTCTATATTAACATAGTGGTAGAAAGGGTACCATGCTGCGTCTAGACTTCAAACGGTTTGCTTTAACCATCTTAAGAGCCCCACATTATTGGTTGCTAGAGAATCAAAGTGGATTTGCCAATTAATCACGAAATGCTGTGGTTCTTGCATATAATTTCTTAAGAAAAGTAATTCGCGAGATCATGCACCTTTCTTTCCTAGTTATAATGGAAAAAGGTACAGCTGATTGGATCCAGCCTATTCTTGAAATAAACAACTCACACACACTCCCTTTCCAAAAAAGATCAATACACCAATCACTACACTTAGATTTATTGGATTTGTTGCTAAAATATCGGTATTAAATCCGAAACTCCCGGCAGATGGCCAGTAGCCCAAAGAAACGAAAGAATCGGTTACATTTTTCATATAATCTCCTCTTATAGATAGACTAAAGACTAAAAAATTGACAAGAGTTTTTTCTATCGCTTTGCCCCCCTTTTTTAGTCTTTTTTGAAATTCGAGTCAAAAAATCTTCGAGTTATTAAAGTATGAACTGCCGCTTGATTGCTGCAACACCTCATAAAAAGAATTTCCCTTCGACTACGAACGGGAAGGATGAAAGCGAGTCGGTATACTAATTCCTCATCTACAAATCAGCTCTTCCCATAAGTTATTTTCTCAACCAATACCGATAAGATTAAACAAAAGGATTCGCAAATAAAAGTGCTAGTGCTACAACCAATCCATAAATAGTTAAAGCTTCCATAAAAGCTAAACTAAGCAATAGAGTACCTCGTATTTTTCCCTCTGCCTCGGGCTGTCTCGCGATACCCTCTACGGCTTGACCCGCAGCAGTCCCTTGACCAACCCCAGGTCCAATAGAAGCAAGCCCTACAGCCAATCCAGCAGCAATAACGGAAGCAGCAGAAATCAGTGGATTCATGATAAATTCCTCGTACTAACAAAAAGAAATGGTTAATGATACAATCAACCAATGAATTAAATTAGGACTTAATTATTCCATCGATAGGATTCACCCAGTCGAAGTAACTAAGAACTTCGAATTTAAGTAAGAATATTATTCAATCATCAGAACTACTTCGATATCTCTTTTTTGATTTCTATTCACAAAGTTTTTGTGAATCCATAGACCTTTAGTTCTTCCATTTCTTGGTTCCGAACTGTTATTTCAATTCTTACGTCTTTTCTTGATTTCATCTCTTTTTTTCAACCAATTTACAGCCCGAACGATATGAAAGGACTTCTATTGGAACCCCACACACAGTGGTGGGGCAAATGAAATATTTCTTTAGTTCATATACAACTAGCAATATCTAATATCACATATACATGTCTTTCTTCCATAACGTAAACCATTAGATTCAATCGGATTTTGGAATCAATCCGTTTTTCAGGAATCCCGTTTTTTGAAAATTCTTTTTTCGCTTCCGTTTTGTTTATCATTATTCCAGCGGAATACAATCTAAATAGGCAAATAAAATTGATTAGCGCGAATTATTGCATAGAAAAAGATTATTTTATTACTCTAAGTTCATGCAATTTATTATTTTTCAATATTTTGTTCAATTGTTGAATAAAATCAACTCTAAAATTGTAAAATCCTTTGTCCTGTTTTTTATTTAATTACACGCCCTAAACATATATCTTATTCAAATATATCTTATTCAAATTATGATTTGAATAAGAAGATTGACTCGCCATATAGAATAGAAAGTGAATATTCCTCGAATAAAGGGTAAGATATTAAGTGATTTTTTTAGGAAAAATATTTTTTAGATCTCTTGCCTTTTTTTTACAACTCTCTAATTTCATACTTTTTTATTTTTTTTTCCTATTTCTTTCTAGCATATATAGAGTCTATAATAATAATAATAATAATAATAATAATAATAATAATAATAATAATATTAATAATAATAATAATAATTGTTAACTTTTTACACATTTATATATTGTTGCGGTCCAACGTACACATTTATATATTGCTGCGCCAATTTTAATTAATTTAGCCAGTCTTTAACTTTTTAAAAAATGAAATATTTATTTTATCCGGCATCATTATTTTAACATTAAATAACCTATTATGGAGTGAGTTCATTGGATATTTTAAAATTGTTAAATGACTAGAAAAATTATAAATTGATTAAATTTTGGTCAATCATGTTACTTTTAAAAAGAGTAAATTATATCATAATTTTGATATTTATTTTTTCCTAAAGTAAATGTCACACTTTTATTTTTAGTTTTCCTACCAAAGTGTCATATTTCATTTTTTTTTTAAAAAGTTCTCTATTGATGATACTAATTTCATGCCTTGGCTTTTTGATGTTTACCCGCTTTTGGAAGAGATAATGCACGAAATTTGAGCTTAAATGTGCAGGATTGCTACTAAATCAGTTACATGGTGCAACTTGACCGAGCGAAAGAAAAAAAAAATCAATTTGAAGCAAAAATGCAACTAAAAGCCCAAAACTGACTAAGTAGAGCATAATCGAGTTTGTTGCAACGTGAGCGTAATGCAAGCCAATCAGAGGCAGAGCAAATGGCGGACATGACGCATACTGGGCGAAGAACTACACCTTGAAGTTGAGCTGAAATATCCTAAGGGCAGAATTGTCAAGTCAGAGAAGGAACAACCCTATGGATTAGTGTCATACTGCCCTATAAATGGGAGAATCAACATGAAGAGAAAGATCTAGCACCCTACCATTTTACCATCCTCACTCCAATTCACAACCTTCGGCGGCCAACCAAAGGATAAATCCAGCCATGCCATTTCCATTTCAGCCGACATAGCCAACCAAGTAGCAGTCCACCATTCCGAAGAAGAAATATTCCTTTTACTGGCTTTTATTTCTCAGTTTCTAGTTTATTTCTCTCGTTTTAGATTAGCTTTCCAGATCTAGTAGTTAAGACATGAAGTTGATCTTATTTCATGCTTGAATCTTTGAGTTTCTCATCTTTGCTGTAAATCTCGTTCGATTTAAGTTATGATGCTTTATTTGGTTTATGTTGAATCGATATTGGTTTAGATATACCTGCTCGTTTCGTTTATGCCTAGTTACGAATAGATTTACTGTTTTCTTACGTATTTGCATGTCTTCCTCAGTTTAGTTGCATGATATCTAGCTATCTGTTTAGAAAAACCCTATATGTTGGTTAGTTTGTTTAGATTTGAGAGAATCTGATTCCGTTGAGTTTCTGAGTTAGATCTTGCCTTTTTACATTTCCGAGCTTTGAGATTCAGCCATGACAGTTGTTCGATTTTTATTAAGTTTATCTTGGTGAAGAAGAAAATGTCCAAATCAAACCTCGGACCAAAAATATGCTTTATGCTTTTAGTCCTTGTCACTTTTCAGCTTTTCTGCGCTAGGTAGTTGGTTAGGATTAGTGGTTCCCTGTTTCTTTTACCTTTTGTCTAGTCCAGTTCTACTAAGTTTCAGTCTGCCGCTTTTCGTTTCAGGTGCACAAATAGTGAATGTCTGATTATTCTTGCACAACAGTTTAAGTCATGGTCTAGATTAAGTCTCACCTGACCTCCTGGTCAGTTTAGATTTAGCGTTTGCTTTCATCTTAGTTTAATTAGTTTAGTCTCAACCCCAATAAGCATGGTAACAAACCAACCCGATCAAGATGTCATAGCATTTATACATGTCTTCTCCATCTCTGTGGGATCGATCATTACTCTGCTATACTAGCCAGTAGAAGTGAGTTGAGGTTTTGATATCAAGTTTAGGCTCATAATCAACGAGAAGACTAAAGTCTAGGTACTCTGACCAAGTTGATGCACCACACGTGCACCAATCTGAACGCGTATACAAACCTGCATCATTCATCTATCAAAATATTTTCTCTTTTTCCACTTAACACATAAAACAAGTGCCAGTATTTCTAAAATCACGTGTCATCACTCAAATGTGACATCTATTATGGGTTTGAAGAAGTACTATTTTTCTAAATTGACATGCTAATTTAGATTTGGAGAACATTAATTAATTATGTATAGTTTGGAAGTCAAAATTAATGTTTTTTTGGCAAATTTATATACAACTCACAAAAAAATATAAACTTTAATATGAAAAATATAGTACACTAATACTAAACTAAAGTATTTTGATTTTCAAATTGTACATACTATATCTCCAAATGTAGATTAAAAGATATTACTTAACAAAAATGTCAAAATTATGATATACTAACTACTACTGAACTACAATACATTTTCGGTATCTTAACTTTGGATTGATATCAAACGCAGTATTCAAGCTTTAAATACCATGATATATCCATAGACTTCGTTTTAATATCGTTGGAGCGACTTTTGCATTTTTTAAAATATTTTTTGGGTCTAAAATACCCTCCAACCCTATGAGTACATTTTATTCTATTGTTCTGTTCATGAAAGAGATTCAAATAATCTTTTACTTGAATATATTTTGAATTTTTGAAATAAGCAAATAAAATAAACTATCCTAATATTTTAGGCTTGATTTATTGCACACAATTTTTTTTGTATTTATCTGGAAATTCAGAATAGAAAATGATGGCAGCCTCTCTAATCACAAATAGACTAAAATACTCCTTAAAGGCTCGAGATTATTTTTTTTATAAAAAAAAAAAGTACAAAATCCCTCCAACGATATTAAATCAATCTAAAGTTTAGGACAAAAAATATAGTGTACTCCTTTTAAAATTAGGAGAATAATCGAAATTTAATAAAACTTCATGACTAACATGGCAATTTACCCTTTGAAAAATATCATTTATGTATGGAGCTTTATTAGTATAGCTCAATGCCTCAATCGATTTTATTTGAAGTTAAAATCATATTGATATATTTATGAATGAAACAAAGGAGTTGATGAGGAAACATGGATGAATTGTATTTCTGTTAATGGTTCATACTAGGAATATTCTCTGTAAGGTTGAGAAAACAAGCAGCCACAAACAAATGGACCCCAAAACTTATGTTAAATAAAGTAGAGACTCATAAATTAATAAATTCTAAATCTCAATGACATTTTGTAACACTAATCACCTCAGATTAATTGCCATATTGAATATTAATTTCCTTATTATGCATTTAACTCATCCTATAGTGTAAGTTGATACATAATTCTATAATCATACGAGTTACAATAAACTATTTTAACAATTTAATATTTCAGTTTCTTGTGTACATTAACATGTGATTAATAATAGAGGTTCAGCCTCAGTGCATGTTAACAGCTAATGCTTAGCAAAAAGCAATTAAAGGAATAGAGAAAAATTAAAAGAAGTGATATGTTTTTAATTGTATTTAGACGGAAATAACCTCGAGTATATTACCAGGAGAAGGGTATATATGTAAATTCAGAGAATAAAAGTGGGGATAAAAAGATACTCCCTCCGTCCCGCTTTAGCAGTCCCATTGACTTTTCTGCCATCTTTTTGTAAAAATGATAAAAAATAGTTAAAGAGGAGAAATGGTAAATTAAGATAGAGAATAATATAGAGAATAGTCTTATCTACATTATTGTTTCTCTTACTTTACCATTTCTCTACTTTAACTATTTTTTATCATTTTTACAAAAAGATGGCAGAAAAGTCAATGAGACTGCTAAAGCGGGACGGAGGGAGTAATAACGTTAGCCACGTAGTTTTCAATATAAATAGTTATGAAATATTTCATCACTACAAGAATTGGGAGAGAACATTAATAGGTTATTTCCCCATAAAAATTGTTTCTTTCTCTCTCTAAAAATTGCTAGGGAATTATTCCCTGTTCATCTTCATTCGGATCTCTCGGCCTTTGTATTTTCACCATTCCTTAATTTGGTTAGTTTTCCTGGATAATTCTATAAGTTTTTGCAGTTTTCTTATTGGGTAAAAATCACTTCTTGAATTGCCTTTACCAAGATTATGATGTTAATTAGGCTTGAAAATTTGAAAATTTAACATGCAATGCATACATTTGCCTTTTGATAGGATCAGTTTTGTGGGTTTTTGATTTGATTGAAGTTCTGATGATCATTGATCACTTTTGATACATTTCTCAAGCTTAGGGTTTTTGCCCAATTTTTTTTATGTTGTTTTTTGCAGGAGTTGCAAGTAATTCCGCGGAATTTGTAGCTGGTGATTATCAAAGGTGGAAACTTTGCTAAAGCTTGAAACATTTTCATGTTAAAAAGGTTGGGACTTTTGCTTTTATTTGAAATGATTGCCTGTGGCTTTGAGATTCTCAATTGCATGTCTAGCCATTTCTTTTGTTGGGGAAGATATGTGTAATTTAATGTTAGTTCAAATTATTTTTGTTATGATAAAACTGGGAAAATGATAGTACTATATCTTTTATGGAAACTGAAAGGTTATGGCAATTTCTCTTTCTATAAGATCATTTATTTGCTTAAAAAGATCATTTTCAGTTTTGTCTGTGTGAAAGATATTTTGGTTTTGAGTCTTTGATTGTTTCAAGTCTGTCAGAATCTAATGTGATTTTCTAACATAATGACACTAATGTAGTCTTGGAGTTATTAAAATCAGCTTTAGTTTACGAGGGCGTAAGTAGAGCTCTTCGTTAATTCAAAATTGATCTGGTGGGTCCCAATTCAGTTGATATGTTGGATGCCGCCATGTCCACACCAAGTGGGATGATATTTGTTTCTGTTGTATTTGTGGATGTAGAGATTTTGTGCTTTAATTACTTTGTCAATGTGATTCTCGTGTGGTCTGTTTGTCGTTATATGCCTTTCGAGTTTTTTCCCGTTTGTCTTGAAGGAAGTTAATATGGTTTATAGTTGTATTTTTGCTCCACTTCATTTGCCATTATTATGCAACTATGGTAATAGAAGGCACAATTGGAGTAATATATATCTAGACTATTGTAGAGTTTGAATTTGTTTTAACTGATGCTTGTCTTGAATGTGTGATTCACTGTATTTTAATTTGCATTGAGACTCTATTTGGTATTTTATCAGTTCAATTCAGACATTGGTTTCTTCCATGTGGTAGCAAGTGAATTTACTTATTCTTTTCAGTATGCAGCTGTATAATGTCATCTTGAACAATAGGTGCTTGAAGAATTTTATCATCGTAGTCCTAGATTGGTATTTTGGATTTAGAAATATGTTAGCAGAAATCTCATTACAGTCCCATGCTCGTTGAGAAAGGAAAAGTGACACTTTATTGTTTAGAGAAGTGGCTACCTTCTATTTCCTGATGTTTTTCCAAATGGTGATATATAGTGCAAGCTCCTTGCATTATTACAGCATTATTCCTGTCATAGCTTGCTTGGTGTAAGAAATGGTGGAGGAAAACTCAAGATAGTCTCACTTCTTATTTTGGTTGAAATTTTGAATATTAATGGGGAGATAAGTCCTAGATTAACCTATCACCAGCTTCACTCATGCTGTAATAATTTGTAATTAGTTTGTTTTATTGTAAGTTGGTAACTTGGTCTAGAAATGTTTTGGGCAAAAAAGACACTTCTCTGTTTTTACATTTTCAAGTTCTTCTGACACGAATAAAAGTACTATAAAATGAAAAAGAATTGGTTCTAAGACTAAGACGCATATAACTTCATTATTAGCAATTTAACGGTGTGAAAATATGACTTGATTACCACTAAACAGAGCACGACATAAAATATTTTAGGTTAGGATAGTTCGGGCACGCTGAGAACACCCAACTTACATGGAATAGGAGTGAATAGCTTTCGTTCTAGGTTTATGAGGTAGCTATATCCACGTGTCTATTACTGTTCTCATTAACTGGATTATTGTTGAAGTAAAATACTGGTGAATGATTCATTTAGTTGAGTAAATGGTTATTTGGAGATGCTCCTTTGGACTTGGGTGATCCCTCTGGAAGTTTAGAGTTTATTCTGTCGAATGAAGGAATTCATTGCTATATTCTCAGCCTTTGAATTGGAACTTAATCTAACTTTTGCTTAATTAGTCACCTGCTGGATTGCTTCTGCAATTCGTAGACATGTAAACGCTGAAATAAAAAGTGTTTCTTTAATTGTAAAAATGGAAATTAGCCAGACAATAACTTTCCAGTATGCAGATTTAATTGAAGATTTGAAGGGAATGAGAATGTCCATGATTCTCTTTATTTTGGAGTATTAATTAGTAATGTCTTTACTTTTCTCTTAATTTTATCCTTTCAGTTGGTGATATTTTTCTTAATCATCTATAGCACATCTGCCTCTATCAAGAACCCTTTTTTTTTATAATCAGGTTTAAGTTTGATTGTGTTTTGTTTTACTCAAATCATCTCGTTTCTGAGACCCGGATCCTTCTTTGGCATGTAATGACCATATGATCATCTCAATGTAATGGCCTTCGTAGTCAATGCTTTCTTAAACATCAGCATACTTAATTTGTGTGTACGAACATATGATGCAGGCAGCTCATTGAACATGGGACACCGAAATACTCAGTTCACTGGTCATATAACTGATATGGAAACCGATCAACAAGGCCACGATCCTGAACCTTGCATCTTTGATGGGAGTATAGCGAACTTTCCTCATCATAGTTTTCACTCAATGGTCCCCGCACCAGGAAACCAGGGTAATTTCAACTTCCACCATATTCCAGAACGTCATGACAGTACCTTGTTCTATGGAATGCCACAGTTAAATGGTCCCCAGCGTCAGCATCCAGCCCCGAATCTCGATTTAGCTATCGCTGCACCATCCGGCCATTATCATCCATATATGGCTCCCCCATCTGGTATTAGAGATTTCCCTGTCCAAGTCAATCATGGGACACATGATCAGTTGGCACTTTCGCGGGTCGTTGGTATACCTACAGACACCTACAGCAGTAGCATAGCGTACATGGACAGCATGAGAGCGTCATTGAAGAGGAAAAATGCGGAGGGGGCTTCCGGTAGTTACCATTATCATAATGCTTCTGCAGGTCCTAGTTCTTCTGTTGCGGCTAGGGCTCCTATGGTTGTGGAATCTGATATTACCTTAATAGACCCGACTTCTTTCCTTGTGCCTAATTTTGGGAGTAATGACCCGACATTAGCTGTTGAAAGTGGCTCCCAGAGAAGTGCGAGGAACAGGCTCCGCATGGTTGGACACGAGTCTACTGTGACACATAATGGTGGCCATTTGATTCAAGGCAACTTTGCTGCTCCGGCCGGAAATCCTTGGTTGGACATACGTTATGGTGCAAACAACGGTGATGTTGGCACTTTTACATGGGCTCATGCTCCTTTACACTACGCGCATGGTAATTATTGTGTTGGCTTTATACTGTTTTGGAGGTTTTCTTGAATGTGGATTTCGTTCTATAATTTGATGGAGCTTCGTCTCTCTCTCTCTTGTAAGTTCCTGAAATGCTGGGTAGCGTGAGTAATAGGAGCACCGGTGGCTTTCTTCCTCAAGGTGTTCAAGTCCCACCGCCTTCTATGCAAGGCATCCGAGGATACAATTTTAACCTCCCATCACAAGTGGCTGCATCTGCCCATCAAATCTCAATGATTAGTGCACCGAATACCGGAATCACTCATATCCAGGATGCCAGGTCATTTTTTGTGGCGCCCGTTCCACCACGGAGGGAAATCATGCTTGGTGCTAGTGCACGCCACCAAGCTCTTCCTCACATGAGAGTTCTTCCAGAGGATGTAACATCTCTAACTAGATTCCCAACCCAAATATCCTGTCACATTGATTTAAAACTTTGAGTTCGACCACTGGTCGTTTGATGATTTGCAAAGTTAGTAATAGTGATTGGCACTGCTGCTGTGTAGGAAGTCGCCATACTAGGTATCCACGAAGCAAGTGATGCTCTTGATCATATGCGCTTGGACATAGATCACATGTCGTATGAGGTAATCACGAGATACGTATATATTATATGGTAGCTTTGCAGTAGAGTTTTTAATTTCTAGATATGAAAGCTTGTTGTTAACTTTGCACGACAGGAGCTTCTTGCGTTGGGAGAGCAGATCGGCAGTGTGGGCACCGGAGTATCTGTGGAATTCCTCGGAAATCATTTGAAGCTAAGAACATTTTCTTCCGGCATCAACCTTGAAGAAGCAGCATGCCAGGATCAACAAATCAATTTCTGTGTCATATGCCAGGTACATGATTATTTTTAAACCTTTGTGTTCAATTAGCTCCCTAATATCGAATGACGGTAAACATTTGTGTAGACGGAATACGAGGATGGGGAAGAAATTGGAGGTGTGGACTGTGGACATGAATACCACAGAGAGTGCATAAAAAAGTGGCTGCTCACGAAGAACACTTGCCCCGTCTGCAAATCAACGGCCTTGAACCCGGAACGCTTACCCTAATCACACCAATTATTTCATAAGAAACAAAAACCGTTTCTCTTCGTGTATCATATTTATGTATATACCTCATTCGCCATCATAAACTGTACAGACTCTTTGATTTGTTTGTTCTCTTGTAAAAATTGGATGAATGCCTGTGCCATCACCTCTTTCGAACTCTCGAATTGACCATAATGTGTTGGCAGTATTTGATGATGACTCTTCTACTCTACCTCTGTAGTTTCACATTATATTCCTCATTTAAATCCTATTGTTGCTCACTTTTGTCCATGGAAATAAATTCCTGTTTCAGCCCTTCAGAAATTTATAGTAACAAAATGATGAAACATATAAATCAGACCAAAACTTGAATAGATTCTATCAAACTCACAGCTCCCATAAGCAGGAAATCCAATGAAATAACAATCTTGGTTAACAGCAATATAGCAAATGTCATGTTGTATAATGCAGCATAATACAATATAGAAACACTAAGACTACTAGAACTGGCATTGAAATTGCCAAGCTCGGTCACTGGAAAGGCAACGACTACCAACCAACGAACAAATAACAAAGCAGTGTGTTTCCAGATTGAGATCCAGCCATATACCAGTTTGCAGTCATACCGAGCAACAACCTACCTTTTTCACGGCTGAGACGTCGTCCCCAATGTTTATGGTTTGTCCCTTGGGCAAAGCGGAAGGATCATCTCCGATATCAAGTGCTTTGCGACTAACTACATGGTATATTTGGGTTAGCGCCTCTGTGAAAGCGTTCTCAACGTTCAAAGACTCGAGGGCAGACGTCTCCATGAAATAGGTGTTTTCCCTCTCGGCAAAGGCAGTGGCATCCTCAGTGGAAACAGCGCGTAGGTGGCGCAGATCTGCCTTGTTTCCCACGAGCATGATCACGATGTTCTGGTCCGTGTGATCACGGAGCTCTTTCAACCATCTCTCAACATTCTCAAACGTGATGTGCCGAGTCACATCATAGACAAGCAACGCCCCAACAGCTCCCCGGTAGTAGGCACTTGTGATTGCACGGTATCTAAATCGTCAAAGAAATTCAAACACCATAAAATTTTCAACACAGAAACGACGGATTGCAAGCAACTATTTCAACATGGATCTTCCTGTTTCCTAAACATTGTTTGATGCTACTAACATCCAATCAATTTCCAGTCATACCAAGGAAATGATCTCACACAGAAATGCATAGATTTAAGCCTCTTAATCTAACATAATTATCCTATAACAAAATAGTCCACTGCGTTAACACTTGATAAATCACAGCAGCAAGCATATCCAGATCAAAGAATTCAACAATACTTCATCAAAAATTCTGGCCAAACCTCCAGAGTTACTTCAAATGCCTCGAATTTCTAATGTGCTGAACATATTGATCTGACGAGTCATGAATTTAAAAATTTTAACCTAATTTAAACTTAAACACACAACACATTCAAATCGCACTTGCCAAAGAAAAAAAAAACAAAAATCAAACAAAAGGCAGAATATTACCGTTCCTGGCCAGCGGTATCCCAAATCTGAGCCTTGATAATCTTATCGTCGACGCGAATACTCCGCGTGGCGAACTCGACGCCTATGGTAGACTTTGACTCGAGGTTGAACTCGTTCCGCGTAAATCGGGAGAGCAGATTCGATTTACCGACGCCGGAATCGCCGATCAGCACCAGCTTGAAGAGATAATCGTAGTCGTCGTCCGCCCTATATCCCCCGGCCATCGCAGCTCGGAAATGGTACTATGCGAATGTGTGTCCTAGGCGCCTGATCCGAAGTGCGATTCTCAACGCTTCTGCACCATCAACAAGCGTGGATAGGCGGGGAAGATAGTTTCGCGGCGACGGCGGCGGCGGCGGTGTGAGGCAGAAAATGAGAGAAGAAAGGGAGAAAAGGCGGTGACTAATATGGTCACGATATTTCCAGCTACCGAGTGCTTTCTCTAATTAAAGTTTGATAATACTATCATTTAATTTAAATGTGCTTTATTAAATTACAAAGATTTTATTTAATAACTGATTAATTCTTTTTGTCTCGAGAATTTATTTGTGGTTTCTATTGGGTGTTGAATACGAAAATATATGATATCTGCATGTTTTTAATAAAATCTATGTCATATAGCATACTATTTTATGCTAAATCTATAAGATTTTGTGGTTCAGTTCTTAAACGTTGGATGCACGATCAATGCTATTTTACTAGTACTATATATTTTAATGTGAACCTTATTTAATTAAAGTCAACATAACATATTAAGCTTTTTCAAGAGAGAGAAACTAGTAGTTGCCCTTCGAAAGGAAAGAGCGAAAAAGATAAATTGTTTTCCTTACTAGCATCTAGAATGGAGAAAGGAGGGCAAGTGACACAGTCATATATGTAGGGATGTCAGTGTAGCCCCGTAATTTATGGACGGGCCCGACTAGCCAGCCAAATATATAGGTATAACTTATAAGGTTGAAAATTTCTAGTAAGATAAGATTAAAACCCGATTAACTAAAAAAATATTTAAATTTCTAAAACATGCATTAAAATTTTACGAAATATCTCAAATATTAGTATTTGATCATATTTATGATTGAGTTTAAGCATATATCTCAATTATATCATAATTAATATTTTACATTTTATGAAGTTAACTAATTTTCATCATTATTTAATAGATTAATCGCATGTTAATCTTATCGGTAGCAACACGATTAACCAGTTGGGCTAGCCTGAAACCCGAGCTTTAGGGTTAGGATTGAACTTTTATAACCCGAAAAAAATCACAACCCGATTGACCCGCAACCGGAATAGGGTTGGCCCGAAATCTGATGGGCCGACCTGATTGGCATCCCTATATGTCCCTACACATAAGGATGTCAATCGGGCCAGTCTAGTGGGGTTTGGGCCAATCTTACTCGAGTTGCAGGCTAATCGGATTGTGATTTGTATCGGGTTATAAAAGTTCAACCCACAAATCGGAACCGGAACTAGCGTAGCGGTTCGGTTCAGGTTCAAGATTTTGGGAAACCAAAACCAGCAGTTCGCCGATTTGAACCGCCGGTTCACCTGTCAAAAATAGGATTCTAGGAATATAGGCTTTTCAGATTTGCAGGTGTAGGGTGCAGAAACCCGCCGGTTTTTGGTCATAAACCAGCGGTTTACGTTGATAACCGGTGGTTCCGACAGCCTTTCAGGTGGCAGGCGTAGGGTTCAGGTGTAAGCCTACAAAACCGCTCAGAAACTGTGGTCCGAACCGCCGGTTCTGACGGTAAACCGATAGATTTGAAATTTCATTTTTTTAAAAATCTTATTTCTCCCAATTTTTTCTTCTATAAATACCCTATTTCCAAATCAGTTTTACTCACCCCATTCTTGTGTTAACAAGGATTTCTCTTCTCAATCTCAATTTCTCTATTCTCCATCCTCATTCTCTCTAATTTGCTCAAGTTGCTTATTACTTTACTTGTTGTTGTGCTCGTAATTGTCTTGTTATTTCAATACTCCATATTCCATACTACTTTCACTTTGCAAAATATCTTCTTCTCGTGGCGGTGATCGGGGCAAATGAATTGCCCAAGATGAAGGGGTTGGCAGCGGAAGCGCTCGCATAAATCGATTACATAATAATCCTGATCTATTTAGCAGATTATTTAGACAAATTCTATTCGCGCAATTATCACATGTATCATGCTCATAACTCAAATAAATCATGCTTTAAATTAATTAAAACCTAAAACATGCTTTTCTACGGTTTAGCTATTTTACCTTGATGATTCTCCAAAGAATCGAAGATAGCTAGCGCCTTCTCCACGTGAAGATCTTCAGTACTAAACCACGGATCTTCTGTCTGGTTCCCGGACTGTAAACTGATATCAGGGTGGGCTGATCTCACCAGTATACTAGGACTTAAATAAAGAAGACGGAAAACCTATCCCACGGAGGAGAGGAAGAGGAAATTTCCGTCCTCTTCAAAGTAGAGAGGGGGACGAAATTTTGTGCTAAAAAATTAAAGTGATTTTCTGTCTCCTTTATTCTCCTATTTATATTAAGTCACATATTGGGCCCAGACAGGGATCTATGGAAGGTTTTGGATATGGGCTCCTCCAATTAGCTTTTTACTAATTAAATTAAACCCAATTTAATATAAGCTTATAATTGGAATATTACGAGCAACCACTACAGAAGTAATATTGCACTCCCCATCCAAATCCGAAATTATAAGTACTCCGGGTTTCCATTGCTTGATATTTATTTCCCGCGCTTAAGATAGAAACATCCATTAATTAATTATTGTCTGCTATGGACTTAATTAATTAATATCTTATTAATTCCAAGAGTGGACTCAGCAAGAAATTCTTATTTATTATTCATAGAGTAATCAAACTCCAACTAGCTAGGTTCCGAATAATAAAACCTTATTTCAAGCTCCTCTTGAGGATGTTATCAAACGAGACTCACCTCGCGCACGATTCAACATAATAGCAATCCTAGCACCGCTAGATATTAATCACCACTACCCAATATACCAGGCTTATTGGGTTGCGAAAAACCCGCACCATTTGGTAAGTCAAAGTAGTGCATAATCAATACCGTATGCTCAATGCTAAGTACATTGATTAAGAAACAATAATTTACAAGACCTCGTCTTTCAGTAGATAGCATAAAGACATGTCTCGCTGTTAGATCCAATTCAGTGCTATACCACACCAACGTCATCTTATTTCAGTAAGGCTTAGAAATAATCGGACTGACATTGCAACCTTTCACGATAGGTAGTCTAAGCCTATCTAGGTTGTGAAATTCTTCTTTTTCTTTGTTTAGAACTGACCGTGTTACCTTAAAGTGAACGACGCCCACAACCGGTCTACTAAAACAAAGACTTAGACTTTGTTAAGTTACTTATACATTTAAACATGTAATAAACATCCATTAAATGTAAAACATAACAACATTATGACAAAAATAATCTGTTTATTCCTTTGGAAAATAAAATAAGAGTTTTAACAGTATTCAATCACTCGAAAGGTGATTTCTAGTATACAAACTCTAACAATCTCCCACTTATACTCAAAACAGCTTTCGAGTATACAAAAAAATGTGCACTACGTCTAATTCTCCCACTTATACTGAAAGCGAGTTGAGGTCTCGAGCGAGTCGAACTCCCATTCCTTCAACATGGCGCTCGAACGGTTTCACCGCCAATGCCTTTGTAAAGGGATCTGCCAGGTTGTTCTCTGACGCAATCTTGACCACTTGTATGTCTCCTCTCTGCACTATATCTCTAATGATATGATACTTCCTCTCTATGTGTTTGCTCGCTTTGTGAGCTCTTGGTTCCTTCGAATTTGCCACAACACCAGAATTGTCACAATAAATGGTGATGCTCTTGGGCAGATTCGTAACCACACCTAAGTCCATAAGAAAGTTCTTGAGCCATACAGCCTCCTTTGCAGCCTCCGAAGCGGCCACATATTCGGCTTCCATGGTAGAGTCTGCAATGCATTTCTGCTTTACACTCTTCCAAATTACGGCTCCACCTCCTAAGGTAAACACATAACCAGAAGTAGATTTCCTCGAGTCTTGATCAGCTTGAAAGTCTGAATCAGTATATCCCAAAGGACAGAGCTCGCCTGCTTTGTAAACTAGAACATAGTCCTTAGTCCGTTTAAGGTACTTGAGTATGTTCTTTACTGCAGTCCAATGTCCTTGGCCCGGATTTGACTGATATCTTGCTACCATGCCAACAACAAAGCAAATATCAGGCCTTGTACAAAGCATAGCATACATGAGACTACCAACTGCCGAAGCGTATGGTATCCTTCTCATCTCTGCTATCTCAGATGCTGTCTTAGGACACATCTCTTGAGATAAATGGATGCCATGTCTAAAAGGTAAGAAACCTTTCTTGGCATCTTGCATGCTAAAGCGACTAAGTACAGTGTCGATGTAAGGTTCTTGAGATAAGCACAACATCCTTTTCTCACGGTCCCGTAGGACCTTGATACCTAGAATGTGTCCCGCGTCTCCCATATCCTTCATCTCGAACTGGTTTGACAACCACGTTCGTACTGATGACAACATCTTTTTATTGTTTCCAATTAGAAGAATGTCATCTACATATAAAACTAAGAACACCACATTCCCTTTCTCAACCTTCTTGTACACGCAGCTCTCGTTAGGGCACTTTTCGAATCCAAACTTATGAACAGTTTGATCGAAGCACTGATTCCATGATCTAGATGCTTGCTTGAGGCCATAAATGGCCTTCTTAAGCTTCCATACCATGTGCTCTTTGCCCTTGACGGCATAACCCTCGGGTTGTTCCATGTAGATGGTCTCCTCAAGACTACCGTTCAAGAACGCAGTCTTAACGTCCATCTGCCACACATCCCAATCCATGTAAGCTGCTATAGACAATAGAATCCGGATCGATTTGAGCATGGCCACCGGGGAGAAGGTCTCGTCGTAATCGACACCTTCCTTTTGGGTGTACCCCTTAGCCACTAGTCTTGCCTTAAAGACTTTAACTCGTCCATCGGGTCCACGTTTACGTTTGTATATCCACTTGCTCCCAATGGCAGTACAGCCTTCGGGTAGGACAGATAAATCGTAGACGTCTTTGTCTATCATAGATTGTAGTTCCGAATCCATTGCACTTACCCATTGGCAATGATCGACATCCGCCTGCGCCTCTGCAAAATTCCAGGGATCTAGTACATTGTTGTCCGAGGAGTGATCCATAGATTCTCCCAAACCAATGTACCTATCGGGCTCATGAGAGACCCTCCCACTGCGGCGCGACACTACAACATTAGGTGTAGAAGTTGAAGGTTCGGGAATTGGTTGTACAATTGGTACTTGTTCTTGGTTAATGGAACTTGTGACTGAAGTGAGCTCTTCTAGAGCCACCTCACTGCTGGGTTTATGATTCATAACAAAGTCTTCCTCTAAGAATGTCGCGTGAGTGCTCACAATGACTTTCTTGTCTCGGAGACTATAGAATTCATAAGCTTTCGAACCTTTGGGGTAACCTATAAACAAACATACCTCTGTCCTTGAGTCCAGCTTAGTTGGATCCTTTTCCAAAACATGAGCTGGACACCCCCATATCTTGAGATGTTCTAGATTGGGCTTGCGCCCATTCCACAACTCATATGGAGTGGCAGGAACAGATTTTGACGGTAAATTGTCTAAAATATGGCTCGCGGAAAGCAAGGCATGTCCCCAAAACGAAATAGGCAGTCGTGCATAACTCATCATCGATCGAACCATGTTTAACAAGGTCCTGTTCCTTCTTTCAGCTACGCCATTCTGCTGGGGTGTGCCCGGCGCAGTCAGTTGGGATTCAATTCCCTCTACCGATAAGTAGTCCAAAAACTCGGCACTAAGGTATTCGCCTCCGCGATCAGATCGCAGGCTTTTGATACGTTTTCCATGACGCGTCTCCGCATAAGCCTTAAACTCTTTGAACTTGTCAAAAGATTCAGACTTAAAGCGCATCAAATAAACACATCCAACTTTCGAGTAATCATCAATAAAGGTGATGAAATAGCGAAAGCCGCCTCTTGCCTCGGTTGACATTGGTCCACACACATCAGTATGAACGAGTTCTAGTACTTCCTTGGCCCTATTTCCTTTCACCCTAAAAGGTCTCTTAGTCATCTTGCCTTCCAAGCAGGATTCACATGTGGAAAACGACTCAGTGTCTAGACCTTTAAGAAGGTCTTGGTCCACTAGAGTTTGAATCCTTCTTTGGTTGGCATGACCAAGTCTAAGGTGCCATAAGTACGTTTCGTTCATTGAACTTGAAGGTTCCTTTCTTTTCTTTGAAATTTTCGATGCATTATTGAGTTCTAATTTGCGATTATTAAATTGTGTAGATATGATTGTGTACAGATTGTTTTCCATGATACCACGACAGATATAAGAACCATCTTTCTTAATAACACAACTGTCATTAAAAGAAATCGAATATCCATCAAAAACCAATTTAGAAACTGAAATTAAATTTCTTCTAAAAGAAGGTATCAACAAAACATTCTTCAAAACCAAAAATCTATCACTACTAAAACGCAAATAAACGTCTCCCACTGCTACGGCCGCCACTTTAGTAGCGTCGCCCAGCTGGACTTCGATCTCTCCATCATATAGCCGTCTTGTCACCTGCATTAAGTCAGGATCAAAACAAATATGATCAGTCGCTCCAGTGTCTATAACCCAAGTATGAGATGAAGTCGAAGCCAAACATGACTCGACAACTAGAGCTTGGTGCATACCTGTAGCCTTACCCTTTTTGGGGCAGTCTGGCTTCCAATGCCCCTTCTCACCACACTTGAAACACTTTCCTGTTTGCTTCTTTCCCGACCTCCTCTTTTTCTTTCCCTTAGCTTCCTT
Source organism: Salvia hispanica (assembly GCF_023119035.1). Taxonomy (NCBI): domain Eukaryota; kingdom Viridiplantae; phylum Streptophyta; class Magnoliopsida; order Lamiales; family Lamiaceae; genus Salvia; species Salvia hispanica. Next base: position 25,679,367 of record NC_062970.1, on the reverse strand, counting down.
AGCTACGACCTGGTTCGTCACTTTCCTCTTTCCTGCGCCAGGCCTAGGGCCAGAGGAACGATGTGTCGAACTAACCATCACAACCTTAGCTTGGTTCATGAGATCCTCTGCCGACTGAAGTTCAGTCAACAACTCAGCCAAGGTATAGTTTCTTTTGTTCATCTCAAAGTTGAGCTTGAACTGCTGAAAGCTAGGGGGCAGACTCTGAAGGATGATAGTAACTTGGGACTCGGCATCAATGACGCCTCCCAAAACCTCAATTTGATTGAGGTGGCTCATCATCTCGAGGACATGGTCCCGCACAGACGAACCTTCCTTCATAGTCTTAGCCATGATACTCCGAAAGGCTTGAGACTTAGATGTTCGATTCTGAGTACCAAAGAGATTTGTGAGATTTTGCATAATCTCGGCGG
>NC_062970.1:25660684-25678854 GCF_023119035.1 Salvia hispanica | reverse complement strand
TGTCAATACTCAAGAATCAATTATGGAATCTGAGAACAGTGGAACTAAGTTGGAAATGCAAGAAGAAGTTGAAGCTGATAGGGCATCACCAACAACTGAATCTTCTGGACAAGTCAATAATCAATCATCACTTATAGAATTTGAAAACAGGAGTAGTGAGTTGGAAATTCAAGCAGAAGATGAAGCTGATAGGACATCACCAACAAATGAATCTCCTGCACATGTCAATATTGAAGCATCAATTATAGGATTTGAGAACAGGAAAAGTGAGTTTGAAATTCAAGCAGAAGATGAAGCTGATATAGACTTAAGAACACAAAATGCCTTGCATCTATTATCAAAAGCATGTATTGACTTTGAAATCAGCAACAATGAAGAAGCAATCAAGGCAACAAATGTTATTGTTGATATCATAAATGAACAGGTACAGTTTATAATGATTATATTAAACTCTTGAATATTTTTATATGATTTTATATTAGTTATTGACATTGTGGATATCATAGTTGACATAGATAAAAATATAATTGACATGGTATAGCATGGAGTTTCAGGAAGACAGGGAGGATGCAGCTGCATGCTCAATTGTTGAGTATATGATGAGAGAGGGTATTGAAACATTGGATGACACTCCTCCTGAATCCAACATACAAATACAAGAACATAAAGGGAAAGAGAAGATGCATGAGGAAAAAGAAAAAACTCCTGAAAACACGGAAAGAAGAATGATTGTTTACAAGGTAAAAAAATGAATGAATTATTGTTTACATTGCTTGTAATAGTTGTTAAAATGTAATTGACACGGTTATTGACATGATATGTAGTGCAGTTGACATGATATGTAGTGTAGTTGACATAATAATATTAGTTATTGAAACAGTTAGTGTAATATATTTGACAAGATTTGTAATTGCAACTAACATTAAATTCACTGACAACAGCATCTGAACCCTGTTCCGATCTCTGAGATTCCACTGGCTTCCGTGTTTTCAGGAGTTTTTTCTTTTTCCTCATGCATCTTCTCTTTCCCTTTATGTTCTTGTATTTGTATGTTGGATTCAGGAGGAGTGTCATCCAGTGTTTCAATACCCTCTCTCATCATATACTCAACAATTGAGCATGCAGCTGCATCCTCCCTGTCTTCCTGAAACTCCATGCTATACCATGTCAATTATATTTTTATCTATGTCAACTATGATATCCACAATGTCAATAACTAATATAAAATCATATAAAAATATTCAAGAGTTTAATATAATCATTATAAACTGTACCTGTTCATTTATGATATCAACAATAACATTTGTTGCCTTGATTGCTTCTTCATTGTTGCTGATTTCAAAGTCAGTACATGCTTTTGATAATAGATGCAAGGCATTTTGTGTTCTTAAGTCTATATCAGCTTCATCTTCTGCTTGAATTTCAAACTCACTTTTCCTGTTCTCAAATCCTATAATTGATGCTTCAATATTGACATGTGCAGGAGATTCATTTGTTGGTGATGTCCTATCAGCTTCATCTTCTGCTTGAATTTCCAACTCACTACTCCTGTTTTCAAATTCTATAAGTGATGATTGATTATTGACTTGTCCAGGAGATTCAGTTGTTGGTGATGCCCTATCAGCTTCAACTTCTTCTTGCATTTCCAACTCAGTTCCACTCAGATTCCATAATTGATTCTTGAGTATTGACATGTCCAGCATATTCAGTAGTTGGTGATGCCCTATCAGCTTGAACTTGTACTTGAATTTCCATCTCACTTCCTCTGTTCTCAGATCCTAAAACTGATGCTTGATTGTTGACATGCTCTGAAGCATTGGCTTCTTGTTGTTGGAGAGATGGGGATGCTGTGTGTGGAGATCCTAATACGGCTGTCAAGATAGGAGAGTTTGATTCATTATCACCATCACACATCATGTTCTCCTTGCTTTGTTCATCTTCTTCAACAGTTTGTCTGACCTCTTCAGGATTATCAACTGGTGATGTAGGTAAATTTTCTCTATTTCTTTCTTCTACAGCCTGTTCAAAAATTAGTTCAACAATGTATCAACAAAATGATGTATTAATCTAAATATAGGTTGATTATGTGCTTACTTTATCGAAGAAATCTCTCAATCTGAAAGTTGGAAATTCATTCAAATCTTCAAGTGTTTCGTTTTCTTTTTCAGCATTCCGTATTGAGTCAAATACCGCTTTCCAGTTATGAACAGCAACATTGTCGTCTATATGAAATGACTGGGACAAATGCAGGAAAGTGTCACTCACAGATACAACCGGAGATTTTTGGCTTCCAATTGCGCTTCTAGCAATGTCACAAACAAATCCAAATAAATCATTATTCTTGATCTGTGAAGAAGCTTCTTTGAGGACTCTAACAAGATTGGTCCTTCCATCATTTATCTGATTGATGTATTTTAAAACATTTTTCACCATATCTGATGGGAGTATGTTCTGAGAAGAAGACCCCACTCCACTGTCATCTACATCAACTCTTTGTTCTTCATTCTCTTGCTGCTGCTCTTCATTTCGAATGTATCTCTTCTTTACATTTCCTAAACCAAAAACTCCTGCACTAATCTCTCTATCTTCTCTAGCCTGAAGATGCTCACTTTTCCATCCTTTCATTAATGGAAATGTCCGAGGAACAGGACGCTTGTCTTGTATAACTCTGTCTAAGTAGCAGAGCTGCATATGTTAAAAAATGCATGTCAATTACTATTGTGTCGTGTCAACTAAATACAAAAGCCACTTAAAATAACTAATACAACTTATGTCAATTATAGTACGAGCTATATCAACTACACACACAACCTAATGTAATTATGTTAATAATCAACAATGCAAAATGTAAAACATACCATAAGGAAGGGAAGTGGTCCAGCAAATGCATTCTTCTCTGTGATTGACCAATTTTGTTTTGCAAATTTGAGAACAGATATTACATACGAACACCAATTTACATTTCTCACGTTATCCAGATCATCAATTATCTCTCCAATCTTAGATTTTACCATTCCACATGTTGATTGCTCAATCAATGTTGATTCTAGCAATAACAAAAACATTGTCTTAAACTGCCTTCCTCCTTGAAGATCATTCAACATAACCTTTAAAACATCGTTATGGTTCACACTTTCTTTTTTCGTACCACATTTCTTTGCTATCTTCCTCATGAAAGCTGCATTACTTTTACACTTATCTCTAGAATAAGTAATGTCACCTCTTGGGAATCCATATACAAGCTCCACATCCTCTTCAGTGATATGAATTTTTTTACCATTGTTAAGCTTTATCTTGCACTTATTCTCTTCAAAAATTTTTAATAATACTAATGCTAATCTGCTAGGAATGTAATCAATCTTGAAATGTAGGACACTCTCGAAACCCAACTCCTTCACAGAATTAATCTGTTCCTCATTCAGTCTGCTTATTGCATCAACAAAATACATCGGCTTCCTTTTCACTAGAAGTCTTTGAGATAGATTTTCAGCAATAACAATCTGTTTTCCATCCTCTACACTTTTCTTTTGCTTTTTGTTAACAATAATTAACTCTTTCTGAGATACTGAGGTACTCCTTTTTCGCTTGGATGTTCTTCTGTTTTCTGGTTTAAAATCAAACATAATAAATCTATATCAATTATACAAAGTATAATTACAATAACAAGTGTACTCTGTTGACATCAAGTGTGTGTATATTACTAAAATTATTTCATTAGATATACCAATCACAATTAACAGAATTTCAGGCATTAAGTATGCTTTGTCATTAAAAGGTATTTTCCATATATAGTTAGAACAATTATATTATTACTATTATGTCAACAGTTAAAGTTGACATAACCTGTTGATTATCTTATAAAGTTTATGGCAAGTATACTCTGTTTATATAAATATGACTATGTCAACTATTATTTAAACAAGCTTAGAATATGTCAATAGCTATTGACATACTTCTACAACCATACATATGTTTTCTACAGCCATCCTAACAGCCATTGAAACAAGCATACCCTATGTCTATAGTTGTTGACATACTACTACAGCCATACATTTGTATGTTTTCTACGGTCACTCTAACAAGCATATAATATGTCAATACCTATTCAAACAAGCATACACTACTGTCATTACTGTCAACAGTATATTATTATAGTTATGTCAATAGCTAGTATATAGAATGTCAATAATCTTAAAAATTTAAACAAATCCTTAACTGGAAGGTGAAGCTTCTTCTCTTCCTTTTTTTACAGCAGCATTTTTCGTTGCCATCTTTTCCGATTCTACAATCGCAAATCAACAAAAAAATTCAGCAAGTATCGAATTCATAAAAAACGAAATCGAGATGTTTATTAAAATACCAAAATCAAAGCAATATACTTAAAATTTGAATCAATTTCTTAACCTGAAGAAGTGGCTTCATGCATCGCCGATTTTGACTTCTGTTCCTTAGCTTCAATTGATTTTTCAACCGATTCTTTCCGATTTTCCTCTTCATTCGTCATTTAGAGCAGCGAGATTTTGAATATCAACGAGATTTTGCAAAATTTGAAGGGATTCGAATTGTATGAAGATCAGCGAGATTTGAGATTTTTGAAGAGAGATTTTAGAGAAATTTTAGAAGTTGGTTTGAAATCAGTTTTGTGTTTTACGCTTTTTTTATTAATGAACTTATGATTTTACCCCCTTGTTGACATAATGTTGTATTTGTTGACATTTTGTTTAGCTTGTGGATTAGTGGCCCATATTGCATCTCATTTCTCAATTTAGCTAAATAATCTCAACCTAACAAGACCCTATATATATACCATATTCATGTAAGTGATACATATCTGAAACAATAATGAAAACTACATGCGCTATTATCCAACAATTATAAATTTCACAAGTATCGGTCTCTCTCTCCATGTTTATATTCCATCTCTTTCAACAAGTCATTTTCTCATCTTAAGTGTTAAGTCACGACACTCAAGATGTTATTGATCTCTAGTCAATCATCTTCAATTAAATTGCTTTTTTAAATATTAAATAAAATTAAATTTAAAAATCTAGAAAATTATAAATTGATAAAAGATACAAATATATAAATTAATTTTTTTTTTAAATATTTTAATACTAGAATGAGTTTAATGTGCTTATGTGTACCCAATTTTTTCCGATGAAATTGTCTCACAAGATAGTATGGGCTTATTCTTCGCCCATAAAAGCCATATCCCTCATCTCCAATAGAAGGCGCTATTATGGAGTTAATGCAGCCGTAACCTGTGGGCTGGCCCGAACAACTCACTAAAATTATAACTTGATTAGTCCGCAACCTGAATAGGGTTAACCCGAAAATCTAATAAAATATTTATTGTTTTATTTGTTTGACTCTTAATTGACACTTCACTGATTATTTTTATAATATAAATAACTATTAAAAAAACATCAATTCTACATATTACTACATGTTAAATTTAAAATATAATAATAAATTAATTAATTTAAAACTTCAAATTCACAAAAAATATTTAAATTTCTAAACATGCTTTAAAATTTCTCAATATATGTTTATGTTTTATTTTGTAAAATTAGTATTTGTTCATGTTTGAGTTTAAAGATATATCTCAAATTTATCATTATTAAATGTTTTACATCATATATTATATATATAATTAATTTTCATCATTATGTATTAGATTGATGATATATTAATTTTATCAACAGTAACCCGATTAGCCGGTGGGCTAGCCCGAAACCTGAACCTTAGGGTTAGGTAGAGCTACACACGGTTCAAAAACTGTCGGTTCCGGTTTGGAAAAATCTTGAACCTGAACCGGCCTGGCAAGGTTTTTGGCGGTTCTAGTCCCGGTTCCAGTTCAAAAATCACCGATATTGGTTCCGAAACCGGCGGTTCCGGTCCGGTTCGCCGGTTTTTTTTTTAAGTTTCTATTTATCTACAAAATGTGCATGCGCATAAATAATATTCACACAATAAGGATGAAAGTTGCAATTTTATTGATATAAATCTCAACGAGACTACAATTTACAATTATAAATTATAACGATTACAATTTACAAAAGACTTGAAGTCTTGAACTTGAAGTATTAAACAATAAATTTAAATATACTTGTAAATTTTAACGAGATCTACAAAAATAGACTTTAAGTTTTGAACAATAAATTTAATAGTATATACTCTTAGTCGGCGAAGGAGATGTTCCTACATAACTAAATTGTGGACACCTTTAACAATTCAACCTTAAATGTTGAGTTTAGTCTACCAATCAACAATTATGGTAGAATTGTAAAAAGTTTTCCGGATTTAGTATTATAGAGAAGTCTCTTTCACCGACTAGAGTATTGATGGTCAGACTGAGAGCACAGTACATATCAAGTAATTCAAAACCTTCGGGTCAAGGGAATTCACTAGATTACAAGACCTAGGAGATCTTAACCGAGAAGATTCAGGTCGTCGGACTCACTCTCAGTTTACTGTCAAAGAAAACCTCAACCCACTACACTTAGATTAGTATAGAGAAGTAAAGGGTCGATCCCACAGAGAGGAATGTGACGAAGGTAAGAGTTCAGAGGATTTGGGAATGGGGTTGGCTGCTGCCACGCAATTTTGGATTGAGAACTTTAACTACTAGACTTGGGAAAATGTAGACAACTAATCTAACAACTAGACATAGGAAACGGAAAATACGACGCAAGCATTCATAATGAGATAGAGATCAAATAGAGAGTAGAACTCAATAACTGAACTTACTACACTTAGTGAATGGATTTCCTAAAAACAACTAAGCAAACGAAAACATGCAATGGGGACCATTTTCCCAAAACAGAAATAGTACAAATGAAAAGCTGCAGCAACGAAAATCTGACTCTAACTAACAACGATCTTCATCTCTTCCACCAATCTAAGCTCAAACATGTAGAAAACAGAGCAATAAACCATATCGGAACAGAGCATACCTAATCGGACGTCGGAAATTGCGATTAAACGGAATATAGAGCAGATCTACAACTACTAGACGAAGTAAACGAAAGAACAGAAACTAATTATCATAACCATGCATAATTCCATCACCCTGTTTCAGATCCAAACGTCGGATGCTTAATCCACTCCGGATCCAAGCAGTCTGAATGCAACAACAACAAAATCCATCTCCGTCAACTCCGATTCAACAGATTCACTCTGATCAACAACAATTAAACCACGATTCAACTTCGAACCAACAGATCAAGTGCGAAAAGCATCCAAAGCAAATAAACAACACAAATCAACATAAAACGGAAACCAAAATGAAACATAAACTGCCATAACTGAAATATTCACTGATTCAACAACAATTCAACAGACACCGAGCTTCAAACGTCGAAGTCTCAGCACAACAGCACAAAAACAAAAATTAAAAGAACAATTGTATCTTCGCCCTCCTTGAGGACGGTGTTACACAGTAATCAGACGATAAGCAAGGCGAAAACCCCCTTAGAATCACCCCATTGCGTGCAATGTGTGTAGAGAAAAGTATATGAAAAAGTGAGCTAAGAGCTGGCGCGTGAAAATGATGCAGATGATATATATTCTTTTTTATGCATGCTCCAGTATTTATAGACGGGGAGTTGGCCTTCTAGACTCTTCCTGGATTCTCCATTTTGCCCTTCTCCTTGTAGTTTCCTCCGTCTGGCAAATTGATGCTCTTTTGCTCTTCTTTCTTCTTGATTCCTCCACCTGACAGATTTTCTCCTTCATTTCCTTGACCTGGCGAATTTCTCTACACACCTGACTTAAAACATGTGTTAGACCCTGAAAATCACTGAATTTACCCCCATAACCGATGCATGAAATTGGCATTATCAAGTATATACAAATACAATTATTTAATTGTATTTGTATAATTTAAAGTTAAAACAAATGGGGAAAAAAAGAAATAAAGGAAAAATGACTTGAGCTCAACTTAAATTTAAAATTTAAGTTGAGGTGCCTACGTATCCTCAATGCTCAATTGCATTTTAGGGAATAGTTCTCGTACCTTACTTACCTGTTTGACTTGGCCTGTGGTTGAAGGTTGGCCTATGCTTCATCCTCGGTGTATACTTTGCTTTCTTCCTCAATACGTTCGTCCTAATCCGGTTCTTGTTCTCTCATGTCAGCTTTGGCCCAATCATCAAGTAACATCACGGGTTCCATATTTCTAGTAGAGAGTTTATTTCTTTTTGCGTCCAAGATGCATGCTCCAACACTGAAAGCGGACTCAACAGCGACAGTGGAAGCCGGAATAGAAAATCTTTCTTGTGTGTTCCCCACCAATCGAGGACGTCGATTTGGGAGGTAGCAGTAGTAGCACCGTCATCATTAAAGGAAAAGCGTGAATCGTAATATAAATCTAACTCACTTACCGTACCTATCGAGCTCCTTATGCCGGTGCTGTAGCTGTATAGATCAACTAATTGGGATTGTGCATCGGGGTCATCATAATGAAATCCGAAGCCAAAATCATGTTGTTGAGTGGTAGGTCTAGATCTGACTTGGTGGGTACTATTATACTTGGTTTCATATTCGTATAGAGAGCATGCAAGTTATACTTGGACAACTGACCAGTTCGGGAGGTTTATTTGAAATGTTTCGGAGAGGTATACTCCGAATTCGTCACGGGTATCCTTTTGCAATGCATGAAGTGGACCAAGGTCAATAGTACCCAAATTGTTATACTAAAAATCTAAAATCTTGGAGATACCGACTAATTTCTATTTCGGATCCAAAACCTTTGCATTCAAAAACACCGTTGGAATCTCACTGCAATACTTAAGCCATTTGTCAATCATATAATATAAAACACACATCAATTCAGGAGAAGATGTAACATTTTTCATCGTCGTCTTAAAAGCAAGTGATATATACATGCATTGTTCTAAAACACGAACAGTTTTGCAATAATAAACACCCGATAATTCAATAGTCGCATTTTTTAAATTTTTGAACAATTTAAATAAACTCATGCTTTTCTCCCAAAAACTATGCGACAAATATAAATTAGAAACAAGATGAGTTCTAAAAATTCACACAAATAATCTTGATGCCCCAAATTAGAATTCAGACAATCATATGTCAAGTTCCATCTATGAGACACATCCATCATAAAATTTGTATATCTTACCTTCTTTTGATGGCAATATTTTTTCCATGCTTTGCCAATAGGCGACTTTTGATGGATCAATCTAACGGCAGTTCTAATAGGAGAAACATGTTTTTGCCTAATTCAAGCTCATCTTGTACACATAAATTCAAAATATGACATATGCATCTTTGATGGAAAATACTTACCATCAATAACCAGAGAACAAGTCGCAATCATTTGAGTCGAATATTTCAAGGGGACATGGACGAAGTTATACCTGATGCCTTCCCCGAGGAACATCTTTACTATCTATGGAAATCTGCTAGACCTATTAACTAGGAAACAGTGTTGGTAGTAACAAGTACAGGAACATCGGACAAAGGGAAGCATCTGTTGAATACAGAGTCATGGTTCGCTGACCTGGCTAATTACTTAGTCATAGGAGAAATGCCAGGTTGCCAAGAAATTTCCCGGGCCCAGAGGATGAAGTTAAAGAGTGAGGCTAGATACTATTTTTGGGACGATCCTTATCTCTGGAAGATGTGCTCAGACCAAGTGATCCGACGATGCATTCCAGAATGGGAACAGAGGGACGTGCTAAATCATTGCCATGCCCTGGCATGTGGAGGTCATTTTGGACCTAGGAAGACTGCCAGAAAGGTCTTGGATAGCGGATTCTATTGGCCAACACTGAATAAGGATTCTTTTGAATTCTGTCAATGCTTTGAGAGATGTCAACAGACAGGAGGAAACTCAAGGAGAGACGAGATGCCCCAGGTTCCAATAATAATCTGTGAAATCTTTGACGTATGGGGGATGGATTTTATGGGACCGTTCCCATCTTCTTATGGCAACACTTATATCTTGGTCGCAGTGGACTATGTGTCCAAATGAATAGAGGCGAAGGCTACACCCACCTGTGAATCGAAAGAAGTAGCTAAATTTCTGAAGGCGAACATTTTCAATGGGTATGGGGTGCCCAGAGCTATTGTCTCAGACCAGGGAACACACTTCTGCAACCGCACCATAGAGGCATTTATGAGGAAATATGGTGTGCATCATAGGTTGTCCACACCATATCACCCCCAGTCAAATGGTCAAGCTGAAGTCTCGAACCGAGAGATCAAGAGCATTCTGGAGAAGACGGTAAATACCACGAGGAAAGATTGGAGTAAGCTCCTTGATGATGCTCTATGGGCCTATAGGACCACTTACAAGACACCATTCAGAAAAATGTGCCATTTGCCCATGGAAGTGGAACACAAGGCATATTGGGCCATAAAGGAGATGAATATGAAGGCGCCGGCCTGTGGAGAAGAAAGGAAGCTGCAATTACAGGAACTGGAGGAGCTAAGGCTAAAAGCATTTGACTCAGCAATGTGGTATAAGGAAAGAACAAAGCTCTGGCATGACAAGAACCTCCGGGTCAAGGAACTACGAGTTGGGCAGAAAGTACTTCTTTTTCAATCTCGGCTCAAGCTGATGCCTGGGAAGTTAAAATCCAAGTGGATAGGACCATACACCATCGTTGGCCTTCGAGCAAATGAAGCAGTGGAAATCCAAGGAAGCGCCCCAAATTCTGTTCCCTTCCTCGTCAATGGACATAAGGTAAAGGTATTTAGGGATAATTCAGAATTGCATGTAGTAGAGGAAGTGCCACTGCATGCATCCGTAATTATTGCCTAATTGGTCAGGCAAATGACTATTCTCAATGAACTCCTAGGTCAGGTAAAATGGCGAATAAAAGTTTATCTGTGAACTGACCTAGGGAATCTTGAGAATACTCATTTGCAAGTGTAAATAGTTTAATTGCTTTCAAATATAAGAAAATCCAAACAAAGAAAAATTAATCTTCCAAAAATATTTTCGAAACACTAAGCTCCTAAGGGAAATTGCTTTGTCATTTGTAATCCTCGACCTAGCATTTTGGTGTTTCACCTTTATTTTACGTGGTATTGAGAGATGCCTGGGGGAGGCAAAACACTTTTGGAGGGAAGTCGGTTACCTTTTTGAAATTCAAAACCCACCTTTTCAGGAGGCGTACGGTTGCTTACATCACCCTGCAACCGTTCGCCTCCCTCTTCTAAAAACAAAAAAATATTCTCTTTCTTCCTTTCAAATCACAAAACCTAACCGATCTCTCTCTCTATTCTCTCTCAAAAATTCTCTCAATACCCATACCAAATTTTACCCTAGTTTTCGTGAAATCTGTGCAGGAAAGGCCATGGAGAAGGTACAAGAGACTGCTGCAAGGAACGAAAACCCAACCACAAGACCACCTCCCAACGATTCGTCTAAAAGGACGGCGGATCTGACGGCACAACCGTCGGTTCTGGCGCAAGCGACTTTTCCAGTACTTGATATACGCTCCGAGTGGCGTGCTTCCGCAGTTCCAGAACCGTCTGTCGTTGAAGATCCTAAGGAGGAGGCATTCTTAAAGGAGTTGGATGAAAAATTCGGTAGCAAGGAGGAGGCCAGAAGGATCTTTGCCCGCTTCTCGGCGATTCAACAAGGTCTACCGGAACCCCAACCACAGTGCCACAACCGTCAATAATCCCTAACGAATCAACAGCCCAAACCTCAGCCGAAGATCACACCCAAGTTCAACCGCATGCAGAAATTGGGCCGAACCCAGATAAAGAAGAACAAGAAGGCGTTGGTGTATTTGAGGATGAGCAGGAGGGTGTTCGTGGTTTTGCGGAAGAGCTTGATGGGATGACGGTGGATGACTTTGGGAATGACGCCGCAAGGGAATGTAATGTTTCTGTGGAGATGTCTGTTAAGGGGGAAACCCCTGTCTTAAAATCTGTTGTGGGGAAAACCCTAGGGAATGTCGAGGGGGAAACCCTAAATCTGTATGTTGAGGGGGGGGACCCCGTTTGAATCTGAGGGGGCAACCCCGACCATGTTTGATGAGGAAGAAATCCCTGAAAAATCTGAGGGGGAAACCCCGAAACACACTGAGAAAGAGACTTCGAAACCATCTAAGGGGAAACCCCGTCTATGTTTGTTGAGGGAGAGATCCCTAAAAAGATTGTGGGGGATGAGGTCCGCTTGAGATTGTGGATCTGGATGATGTGCTAGAAGACTCGCCTGTAAATCTGAGGGAGTCAAGAAGAATGGCGCGAAGGAGCGCGCTGGATGAGGTGGACGAAGGAAACCAGTCCAGGGGATCAGGATTCCTTGCCCCAGGGGAGGGAAGTGTACAGGAGGAAGAGATGCCGGGGTCGGACGAAGAGGTGGACACTGCTGAAGAGCGCCGCATGGCAATAGAGAGTAAGAGGAAGGGCAAGAAGGTGGCCACTCCTCAGGCTAGGAAGTCACAGAAAACCTCTTCCGTCAAGGAAGCAACAATGTCGGCCCGTGCACCATCTAAATTCACTGGACCTGGCAATGCGGATGCCGATACTGGGTCAGATGAGGAGTCGGAGGAAGAAATCTGGGTCACCAAGAAACTCCTGGGGTCTATGGCCAAATTCAACGATTCCAGCCGAGCATAGACCTACAAAGACCGGAGCGCAGTTGGGAAGCTGGCCAAGTTTGGGAAGCGATATGATTCTGATTCTCTGAAGCAAATAGAATCAGAGGACGAGCTCTCGGCCACATCAGGGATATCGGTTTCGAAAGGATGCTAAAACACAGTGAGCAAGATGTACCAGTAGACGCAGCACGAGAGTTCTTCTCCACGTTCCGCTTCAAGGCAACCACAGACCCAGACGCAGACTCTATCTCCTTCCGCCTTTTCAATATCGAGCACACTATGAGTGTCAGAGAGTGGTCTCTCCGGATGGGACTGTTTACAAACGCTGAGGATGAAGAGGGTATCTGGGATGACAAAATATATGGCCTACCAAGGAACACGCCCGGATTCGCACCGCAGACGGCATGGGAGTCTATAACACACGCCAGGAGTGGAGCTTTCAAGACAAGTGTGTCGAAGGGAATCCATATCACAGACCACCTCCTCCGGTTCGCGCAGGAATTCATCGGCTACAACTTGATGGGCACAGCCAGTTCAAGTCTCACCACCACTGAGCTCTATTTTACATGGTTTATGTCGAAGCGCATCAAAGTCCACCTCGGCTATTGGTTGGCCCAAGCATGCCACCAGATGACAGCCAACCCTTCCCGCCACATGTATACTTGCCATCTCCTGGGCGCCTACATTGAACGCAATTTTGTGATGAAATTTGGAAAGGCGGAGCCCAACGTGATGATGTGTGAGCCCCCAGAGCTGTTCAGCCTGGAATATTTCTTCAACAAGGGGCTCCTACACATGGAGGGATAGGAGTTGTGCTTCTACAACGTAGGAGCAGTTGTAGACAAGGTGAAGAAGGAGCCAGAAGAGGAGGTGGCGAGTACCGATGTGGAGGAACTAAGAAAGGAGGTCACTGCGATGCGTGAGGAGTTGGGCGGGGCCAGAGTGGAGTTGCGGGCCATAAAGAAGAGTATTGATGTCTTGGCCAACAGATCATCAGCTCAAAATGAGATGATGACTGACGCGGTCAAATCAATGAAAAGGATTGTAGAATGGCTTGAGGAGACGCTTTCCCAGACCCAGCAGAGGCAGCCTCTTAGACCCGGCACTGCGGTCAGGCAGGGAAGCTCATCACACCAGCAGCTCCCGCTCCAGTCTAAGCCTTTGGTAGCCCCACTTACATCGTCGTCCCTTGCATTTGTTTCTGCGAAGAAGCCCATGTCTAAAACCCCTGTGATAGCTGAAGAGGAAGTGCCGGTGTCGCCGGCTAAAAAGAAAGTGAAGTTGAACCGCCCCAATGTACCACCCAAGTCTAGCTCCCGAGGGGGCCAGACTCAGAATTGAAACCCCCCATTGACCAAGTAAATTTTATTTTTCAGTCGTTCTATTTTCTTTTATATGTTTGTGTTTTATCTGTGCTGAGCATGTGTAGTTGTTGTTATGTGCATTCTCCCACTTAGTCCAATCATTGGTCTAAGTGTGAGAAGTTTATGTGTAAACTCAGCATGTTATTTCTTGTTTTGTATCTTTGTCTTCTCCCACATAGCCCGTTGTCCGATCTAAGTGTGAGAAGTTTTTCTTGTGTTTTGAGTATGTTGTTTTCTATATTTTGTTTTGATTGTGTGCACCAACTCCCTTATTTCCCCTCTTCACTAGGATAGCTTGGAGACAAGCTGGAGTGAAGTGGGGGGGGGTAGGAGAGTTAGTGCAATTTGTGCTCGGCATGTGTAAGAGTCAGTAGGTCTAGGAGTTATTTCTTTTTAGATTTATATGTTTAGCATGAATTGGTGATAATAATAAGGCAAGATTCCCTTAGCGAGAGTAATTGAGAATAGGATGCACTACAACTTTGAGACCTCTTTCCTATAAAAGCTGAAATCGGTTTGGAAGAAGCAAGAACGATAGGAGGTGCCCTAGCTGACCTAGTTATGAAGCCCCACTATATAAGTGAGTTATAGGTCTTAATATTGAATGCTAACATATACAAAAGGGGCTGCCACCTGATGCTTAGGGAGAAGAATTTAGAAAGGAGAAAATAAGAAAAAATAAAAAAAATATTAAATATCTGGAGGAATAAGCAGGACGAAGTCCAGAGTAGGAAAATGTAAAAAAATATATATATATTTTGGAGTAATAAGCTGGACGAAGTCCAGAGAAAAAAAAAAGAGAGAGAGAAAAGAATAGGGAAGGAGGATAGGAGGAATTCTCATAACCCGAGGCATCAGTGGCAGGAAATAATTAAGAGTGATCGATCCTAACATCCCTGGTGAGGAATGAGTCATCGAACAAATCCACCAATTAGTAAAGCTATAGGCTATCTGGACGAGCTGACAAACCAACTAGGTAGATGAAGGGAAGGGGAGGATTTGGAGTGTGTAGACTATTTGATTAACCTTAAGCTTGTGGGGACGACTGCTTAAAAGTTGAAATAGTTCATGCCTATGTGTTTTATTTTCCTAAGTGTTTGTTTTTCTTTCTTTCTTTTTTATGTCAGTAGAGTGTCTAGGTCTAGAAGTCTTTAGAGGTCGGTCATGGAATAACCATGCATTGAAATTCGCCTTATTTCTTTTTCTTGTCTTTATACTTGAGGACAAGTATGGTTTAAGTGTGAGCAGTTTGATAAGGCTAATTTCATGCATTGGTTATGGGGATAAATTCTGTGATTTCTTGGGTCTAACAATGTTTTATAAGCCAGGTGTGTAGAGAAATTACCTGATCCAGGAAGAAGGAGAGGATCACCTGGAGAAGGAAGCTGGCAGAGAAAGGGAGCAGAAAAGGGGAGGAGTTTACCAGACGAAGGAGCATCCGAAAGGAGGGCAAAATGGGAAGCACAAGGAAGAGTCTAGAAGCTCCATCCCTTATAAATAAGAGCACGCGCCTAACATGAAAAGAGTTCCACACCATCAGTTCTTAGCTCAGCCTTTCTCATTCTCTACACACACATTCTTAGGGGAATCAACTAGGGGTTTACGGTTCAGAAAATTTATCAAACGTTGTGTAACACCGTCTCCACTGGAGGAGAAGATATAATCTCTTTTCCTGCTTTCTGTTTATGTTTCTGGATTTCCCGAGATTTCGCTGTTCGAAGCTTGGTTGTATTTTGCTAAGTTT
Source organism: Salvia hispanica (assembly GCF_023119035.1). Taxonomy (NCBI): domain Eukaryota; kingdom Viridiplantae; phylum Streptophyta; class Magnoliopsida; order Lamiales; family Lamiaceae; genus Salvia; species Salvia hispanica. The sequence continues at coordinate 25,663,162 of NC_062970.1, read as the reverse complement.
TCGTTGGATATTGCTCTACCTTGCTATGGAATTTGTTGCTTTGGTTTCATTTTATGTTATCGTTGCATTTTCTGCTTACTTTTGATGTAATTGGTGATTGATCTGAGTTTGGAGTTTAAATTGTATGGAGATTTGTAGTTGATCGGCGGAATTTGGTTAAATTTGTGGGATCGGAGATGGAATTTGCTTTAGTTGGTTGTGGATGGCTTGGATTCGGAGTGGATGAAGCATCCAGTGTTTGGATCTGTTCACGTTTGCATGGTTGTGACGTTTAAATTCTGTTTTCTTGTTTACCTCGTCTAGTAATAGTGGATCTGCTTTAGTTTCGGTAGTTGATCGCATTAATCGGTTTAATTTAGTTTACCTTGTTTCAATCTTTGTTTTACTCTGTTTTCCTCTGCATTTCGTGCCCAACGACAGGTAATTCGAGGATTCTCTGCGTTCCTAGATCCAATGTCTAGAGGATTCTCTGGATCTGGGAAGTTCACATTTAAACAACGCACTCTCACAGTCTCTCTCTCTCTTTCAGTTTTAATTAATTTAAAGTATGATTTATTTGAGTTATGAGCATGATACATGTGATAATTGCGCTAATAGAATTTATCTAAATAATATGCTAAATAGATCAGGATTATTATGTAATCGATTTATGCGAGCGCATAGACGAATCGCACTACATGCGATCGAAGAAGGGTTGTCGAGCGAGTGGGAGCAGTGGAGGCGATCGACCGGCGACACGCAGACGAGGGTGGACTCGTGCGCGCCGCCGGTGTGACCTCCGGTACCGGAGAACTCCAAGGAATCGCGCTGATTGAGAGGGAGTTATGGTGCGATCCTGCGGCATGACGTGAATACGAGGAAGGGCTCGTCCACGCCGCCGGCAAGACCGCGGCGCCCTTCTCCTCGGACCAGACGGCAGTCGATGGTGGTGATGGTTGTCGGAAGCCGTTGCTCGTCCGAGAGCAGCGGCGGTTCTACCGCCCAGAAACACTAGCCTAACCCTAACCCTAGTTACATCCAGACCGCGCGACGCGATATCCGAAGCGGCGCCGCCTTGTGCGGTGGCTGCTGGATTCCGAGAGCTCGTCACCGGAGATGGATGATCGTCCGGAGCAGCGCGGCAGTCGCCGCGCGATGGGCGAAGTTCGACGGAGGGAATTCTCGGCGCTTAAGCGCCAGAGTGGGAGAATGGAAGCAGCCGCGCCATCGCGCGAGCTGCCGGCGGTGGCTGGACTGTGAAATCGCCATTCCGGCACGCGTACCCCGGCATATCTTCGCCGTCGTTGATCGTGCGAACCTCGATCACGAGATAACGATGAAAGATTATTTTAATGATTATTTGATTCCTAAATTAAAAGATATCATTAAAATATTATTATTTAATGGAAATAAAATATTTTGGGAAGATTTCCATAGATTTTAGTAATATTTAGATTATTGACTATATCTATGGAAATAATTTTTTTTTATTCCTAGATGATATGGAGAAGAATAATTTAATAGTTTCCCAAATATTATTATATATCTAGAATCCTTATAAGGATATATATGTAGGATTTCATTAAATAATATAATATTATTCTCTTCCCAATCTTAATAAAGAATTAATTTAAGTTTATTTATTCATGTTAGTCCAAGATATAAATAATTAATTATTTTAGATAAATCTTATAGAAGACATGAATATGGATTAAACTTTAGTAATTAAAATATTATCCTTTAATAAGATGTTTAAAAGATTACAAAAGACTTAATTATCCAGCAAAATTAAATGCCAACAGAATTTAATTAAGCCTTTAATTTGTTATCGCCACCCATGCTGTGGGGACAATAATCTTAAGAAATTACAAGTTTCAGAAGTCCAAACAGAATTTACGAGATAGCTTGGTCTTGTTATCAACTCATGAACATTGTTATGGGAGTGTGTTGTAGAAACGAGATTCTGTAATGCTAAATCTGATGGTCGTGCTTAGGCAACATTTGGCGGCCATGCCGTGCTGCGGTCTCTGGACTATTCGTCGGTGTTGTGACCAGTAAAAATGTTAAAATTTTAATGCGTATTGACCTCTGCTTGAGGGTACAAAATTTTAATTTTACAGTTGTGAGAATTTGAAAAGTTTTATGGTTAATCTCTTCAATTTCATTACATAAGTTTATGACAAATAGTAAATATTCTGTTTTGCAGTGCAAACTAAATCGTCAAAATGTCACTCAATCCTCTTTCTGCAATTCTTAAAGAAAACAAACTCGAGGGCCAAAATTACATAGAATGGAAACAAAATTTGGACATCGTTCTCACGGCTGATGAGTACAAGTTTGTGCTCACTACTCCACGGCCTCCAGTGCCGGCGGCTAATGCCGCGCAGGCAGTGCGAGATGCGCATAAACGGTGGCATAAGGCGAATGAGATGGCTAAGTGTTATATGTTGGCCTCCATGTCAACAGTGCTTAGACATCAGCATGCCGCCATGGCGACTG
>NC_062970.1:25619777-25660584 GCF_023119035.1 Salvia hispanica | reverse complement strand
GCACCTCCTTTTGTACTAACCACATCTGGAGCATGGGCAGTTATTTCTTCAGGAACAACAATACCATATATGTTCATGATTGAATCATTTTTATCAAGAGAAGACGATCCAGCACAGTCATCTTTAAAGATTTGAGGACCAATACCCGCAAGCAAATTATCCAAAGCAATCAAATGATCTTTATTTCTAAAAGCACGCTGATATAGACCAAAGTAACGACCATGACACCTGTTAGCAATCTGTAGTTTGTCATCTTTGTTAGAACCTGCGCACATATAAAATGTCAACAGCATATATATAAGATGTCAACAGCCTATATAAGATATGTCAACAGCTTAATACAACACATGCTAAAACTTAAACTAAAATATCTATAGAAAACAGTTTGCATACCTCTGTCAGACGCACTTTCATCAATCGTGAGACCATGAACTGCCTTTAGTAATTCACTTTTAAGCCAACGGTTACCAACATATTTCTCTGGAATATTGTTGACATCTTTGTTTCTGAGAATGAAAAAAAGGTGGCTGCATAGATAACCACACCTTAAAAATAGTTTACACTCACATTCATATGACTCAGTCTCTATCTCATGTCTAACTGTAAAGATCTTCTTTCTAGCATCAGAAACTTTGAAGACCTCGATGTTCTCCAATGTGGACATGCTAATCATCCGACAACTCTTATCAGCCTCAACAATCAAATCTTGTACCACTCTAAACATCCTATCTGTGTAAACAGATCCCAATTGCTTCTCAAATGCTAAATCAGTGACATATTTTGGAGTGATTACAGAATCATAATAGTCAAGCCTTTCAGTTTGATTCCTTTGAGCATCAATGGCATTGTTATACTGAAGAGTGAAGTCAGCAAAATTGAACAACGGTTTCGAGTACCTCTTAAAAAAACTGTTTTCAGATTCTGAAAAAGATGTTGTTCTCATTAAAGAACCCATAGGAACATCTCTAAAGAAGGCTGGGATCCACATCTGTCTGATCAAAAACATATCCTTAAACCACTTATGATCTTCTACACTATATTTTTCAACAATACTAGTCCATAATATATCAAACTCATCCGGATCTAACAACTCTGACCAAACACAAGACTTAAACTCCTTACTAAACTTTTCTCTATCAGAAATTGATTTAGGTATCTTCTCAAATAACTTGCTCATAATATGCCACATACACAAACGATGCCTTGTACCAGGTAATACCTTCTCAATGGCAAGCCTCATTCCCCAATCTTGGTCAGTGATTATGATTCTTGGAGCAACACCCATGCATTCAACAAATACAGTGAAAAGCCATGAAAATGCATCACAATTCTCACCGGATACGAAACCAGCTCCAAACGCAATAGGACACCCATGATTGTCTTTCCCGGTAAATGGACCAAACACCATACGATACCTATTGAACAAATACATCAACACAAAACATCAATAATGTCAATTATAGGTATATGCTATGTCAACTATTAAATCAGAAATGATGCAAAGTACAAATGTATCCTATGTCAACTACCATATCAACTACTATCTATGTCAATTACTAAGTATAATAAATAAACTACCTGTTTGTTGAATTGTTGATTTAGCTGGCACGGGATTTTAGGAGTTATTGGTTAAAGTGTTTAATTGGAGAGAGAGAAGGTGGGTGTAAGTATTAAAGTAGAGAGATAAAGAAAGATGAATATTTTAATAGGAGTGAGAAAAAGTGGTTGAGTGTATTAATTGGAGAGAGAAAGTTACCAAAAAAGGAAATGTGTCATCTTAGTTGGGACAAACTAAAAAGGAAAACGTGTCAACTACCATATCAACTACTATCTATGTCAATTACTAAGTATAATAAATAAACTACCTGTTTGTTGAATATGTTGTATCAAATGCTACAACATCTCCAAACATGTGGTAATGCTTCCGAGACTCAGCATCAGACCAGAATAAGCTCACTAACTTATTATCTTCAGGTGATAATTGATATTTGTAAAAAAACCCTTCACAAATTCTCTTCTTCTCTTGCATCTGATTTAGGATCATTTGCACATCCACTTCTTTTAATTTCTCTTTAATATCACGTGAACAATTCCTAACATCAGTCAACGTACACCCAACAACATCATAACCACCGAAAAACTCCTTTAATAAGTTAAAAGTAGAGGTAGGACCGATGTTAGCTTTGGTGCAATCTTCAACAAACTTGTGATGAACATCATTCAAACTCCGATTACCTTTCATAAATCTCTTATGATCTTTGTCAACCATAGTATGATTGTGTTCCTCAACAAACTGATGCACAAGGTAATACTTATCACCAAAATCAGAAAAAAACTTAAAACTAATTCTCGCTCCACATCCACACCTTTTGGTGCCACGTCTACGTCTCTTCTTTGAAGATACTTCATCATCATCAGACACATTACCATCCTCAGATACACTAACATCAACATCCAACGAATCTACTGTATGAAATCCTTGTCTATTGCAAACAATATACTGAAAAATAATAACACCACCACTAGACCTATTTCCAAATCTTCGACAATCAAAACAACACTCCTGAGCATACTTTTCATAAAATGAAATTCCTTCCTCAAGAGAAGAAAATTTTTGACCTTCATAAGGCCTCAACTCAGGCTTGCAAATTGGAATAACAGACCCTACAACATAGAATATTTACCAAGGAACATAAATCATGTCAACAGATTTTCAAGTCATGTCAACAGAGAATAAATCAACAACATAACAGCTTTAGTTATCTCTAAAGAGGTGGCTGCACTCTTGTAAAATTCTTAGACAATTGTTATAAGTTATGTAAGCCAAAATATCAGAACAAGCTTCAAATTACCAGGATCAAAATGTCCAGTTTAATTAGAATACACCGATTGAAACACACGATGTCAACAGAATAATTAACAAGTACACATAAATCATGTCAACAGAGCATAAATCACCAACATAACACAACAAAATAATGTTAATGAAACAGAATGTCCACAAAGAGCATAACAACAACACAAAATATTTACCAACTAACATAAATCATGTCAACAGATTTTCAAGTCATGTCAACAGAGCATAAATCACCAACATAACACAAAAAAATCATCTTAATGAAAATCAAACCAAACTACCTCCACCATTCATAAATCATGTCATCAGATTTTCAAGTCACGTCAACGCAAATCAAAAGACTTACGTAAATTACCCCTATAGTTATCTCTAAAGAGGTGGCTGCACTCTTGTAAAATTCTTAGACAATTGTTATAAGTTATGTAAGCCAAAATATCAGAACAAGCTTCAAATTACCAGGATCAAAATGTCCAGTTTAATTAGAATACACCGATTGAAACACACGATGTCAACAGAATAATTAACAAGTACACATAAATCATGTCAACAGAGCATAAATCACCAACATAACACAACAAAATAATGTTAATGAAACAGAAAGTGAACAAAGAGCATGACAACAACACAGAATATTTACCAAGGAACATAAATCATGTCAACAGATTTTCAAGTCATGTCAACAGAGCATAAATCAACAACATAACACAACAAAATAATGTTAATGAAACAGAATGTCAACAAAGAGCTCATAACCCATACTTTTCCCTTGAAAGCTCACAACTGATTAAGAAAAAAGGGTTAAACAGTCTACACCTAAAGTATCCATAGATTCCAAACTCAACCATGTTTCTCAACCTTCTAAGTATTTATGGTCTTTTGCTTAGCCAATAACTAACTGATTTTTTTAAGTCAAGTTAAGGACTCTGATTATGGTCATATCATATGGACTTTTACATTCAAGAAAATCCAACCAAACATTGATCCACTAAGACTAACATTTATTTCCTCGGTCAAGAATTATTGAGCTGATTTCTCAAGTAGCTTCACATAAATCAGAAAATTACCCCTATAGTTATATCTAAAGACGTGGCTGCACTCTTGTAAAATTCTTAGACAATTGATATAAGTTATGTAAACCAAAATATCAGAACATGCTTCAAATTACCAGGATCAAAATGTCCAATTTAATTAGAATACACCAATTCAAACACACTATGTCAACAGAATAATTAACAAGTACACATAAATCATGTCAACAGAGCATAAATCACCAACATAACACAAAAAAATAATGTTAATGAAACAGAATGTCCACAAAGAGCATAACAACAACACAGAATATTTACCAACTAACATAAATCATGTCAACAGATTTTCAAATCATGTCAATAGAGCATAAATCACCAACATAACACAAAAAATTCATGTTAATGAAAATCAAACCAAACTACCTCCACCATTCGTCGACGTAGACTCGGAATAAGATGAAGAATCCATCAAATAACACTTAGCTGTTGATTATGAACTGAAATCGAACCTGAAAATGAGAAAATAATAAAAAAAAAACTAATTAGGAACAAATTTAACTGGGCATCAACAAATAAAGGATAAAAACAGAATAAAAGTGGGTATAATCGACCGAAAAACGTCAAAATCAACAGAGAAATCCGTCGAACAGGTCGTCTATTTTTCGATCCTTAAATCTCACCAGAATCGCCGACGAAAAATAAAATCTGGTGAAGAACCCTAAATTAAAACGGGAAAAGATAGTTTTACCCTTTCATATTAAATTAATCTAATAATATTTATTGTGTGGCAAAATCTAGACCACTCATTTAATAAAAATGAGTGGCTGATATTGCATCTCATTTCTCAATTAGCCTAAATAATCTCAATTGATCATGATCCTATATATATATATATGGATGTATTCAAATCCTTTTCATATCTTTTGTCCTTTTTCCTTCTTAATCCTAGCCCCACGATTTTGTCATCTGACGGTTAGATTAATGCCACGTGTCATTTAATAATGCACATTTTCATTCTAATAATGCACAACGGCTAATAATGCAACATTATAGACTAATAATGCACATTTCCATTCTAATAATGCACAACGGCTAATAATGCAACATTATAGACTAATAATGCATTAATCACAACCATCCAATTCAAGGATCCAAGGGCTGAGATTAAGAAGGAAATAGGACACTTAGGGTGCAAAGGAGCCTAACACACCCCTATATATATATATATATATATATATATATATATATATATATAGAGTTGTGATCAATGTCGAACCAATTTTAAAGACCGAACTAGAGACCAAATCTGGGCCACTAGATCTAGTTTTTTTGATGAGATGTGCTGCTGTGAAAATTTTTTCTGCTTCATTACTAGCCCATTTTACTTCATTGTATATGTTTATTACTTCATTCTGTACATAATACCTTGAAACTACAACATGTTTTTACTTGTTTCCAGTAAGTTTTGAAATGATTCAACATATGCTTCATTCAAATTCATTGACGTGGATTTTTGCTTGATTAACATTTAAAAATGCAATTTATTCAAGTGAGTTTATTACTTCATTCAGAAACGTTATTACTTCATTGGATAAGATTTTTACTTCATTCCAGTAGGACTTCAAATGCTTCTACACATACTTCATTCAAATAATTTATTACATTATTCCATGTGTTTATTAAACCATATTAGCGCCATGGCGGTGGTGATAGATATTGTAGAGAGAAAGATCGGCACGCGACGGCGAAACCACATTTACGTACTGGAATGAAGTAAAAACCTATTGGAATGAAGTAAGAACGTACTAGAATGAAGTAAAAACCTACAAGAATGAAGTAATATATTCTGGAACGAAGTTAAATCTTCGTAACATGTTAGTATGACTTATTTACCTTCAGATGAATTAAAATAGGCTCGTGATGAAGGAGAAAATAATTTATAAATTTCTGTATCTTATCCATAAAAAACTAGATCTAAAAGCCCTAATTTGGTAGGGTTCGGTGGTTCGGTCTTTAAGAGTGGATTTGTGGATAATGAGACTCTCTCTCTCTCTCTCTATATATATATATCCCTATATATATATATATATATATATATAATAAGAAATTTGAAATATACAGTTGAAAACTTGAAATTTTTTATGATATATATTAGATTTTGTTTTTTTTTCTCATTTTATCGGATTTTAGCCTTTTGATTTTTTTTTGAAATCTCATAGAATTTCGGTTTTGGTTTGTGGTTTTGATTCAGTTTTGATTTCCGAAATAATTTGGTTTTTAGGTTTGGGAAACAAAAGTACAAAACTAAACTGAAAACCGAATGCTTACCTCTACACACACTTCTCACGTTACACATACTACACATGCATATAATGTGTGTTTGTAGTGTGTGTGTGTAATGTGTATTATGAGTGTATGTATTATGTGTATGTACAATGTGTGTTGTGTATGTGTGCATAAATTCTTCAAATTCAATTCTATATCTATAACTATACTTTATTTAAACATGTGATTTGGAACTGAATTAGAATTTAATTCAATTCCTTCCAATAGAATTTCAATTTCAATTTTGTGTACCAAACAGTTTATTATTTTAGTCTGTCCGCGATAGGAGTCCCGGTTCAATTTTACTATAAGTAGTAGGGGGACCCATATTCCACTAAGTCATCTCATTCACATTTTATTATTAAACTATAGTATAAATATAGGTCTCACGTTCCATTACCTTTTTCTATCCACTTTTCTTCATATTTTTTAAAACCGACGCCGAACTCACATAAGATTCCTAATAACGCACAAAAGGAGTACTAGAAAACAAACTTTCCAAATATATATGTCTACATAATTTTGCGATCAAAATTAAGGTGAGGAGAGAGAATAGTACAAATTCTAGAAGTAAATTGATAGTAGTTGACAATGTACGTGAGTGAAGTAAAATAGGGAAGAAAGAGCATGGAAACATCACACATGAACAAAAATCAATTGTGAAGGAAAAAAACATTAGGTATGAAAATAACTGCCCTTCAGAAGGGTGTTTTCATCCTACAAAATCTCCTACGTGAATATTTTAAATGCTAGACACTAACCATGCTACTCCCTCCGTCTATAGAAATAGGCATTTGAAATCGACATAAGTTTTAATGTATGATAAAGTATGAGAGAAGGGAAAAAAGTAATTAAAACTGTGTAGTGGATTGTGGAGCTCATAAATAATAAAGGAAAAAGAAGTAGAAAAAGATTTTCAAAAATGGATATGAACTATTTCTATGGGACGGACGAAAAAGGAAATATGACATATTTTTATGGGACGGATGGAGTATTTTTTTTGCCAGGAACTTGCAAAGTGAGAATCTCAAACTCTATAAACGAAATATGTAGTTACTCAAAAATCAGGAAGAAAAACTTTAAAAAATTGAAAATTGGAAAATGATGGAGTAGCTTACATGGCTAGTTTCTATATATACTAAATTAACCGCCTATGTTTACTTTTAGAATTTCTTAACAGTCGGCTCTCTTCTTTCCCACTGCGATTTTGTTTCAGACACTCACAATCACATGTCTGGGGGTCCTCGGCGAATTACTGAATCCGGCGTTTCTGGCGATTTTGAAGGTACATCTTGTTGGTGACTAACCTTTAGCTAGATATCGTAGGAAAAAGAAATTTGAATGTAGTGGATCCAGGATAAACAGAATGAGGTTAGACACATTCCCAAATTACAAAAAATTGCTTTTAATTTGGATCATTTGGTGAAGGAGGATATATTGTGACGTTCCAATTAATGCAACAACTGAAAGATTAGCAAGGAAGCTATGTCGTAGCACTAGATAAGAAGAAGAAAAAGAAAATGTTGTATACTACAATTAATTCAAAGATTGCATTTATTTTTTCTGGTGAAGCAACTAATAGAGTGGCACAAAGTTCAAGCTCAAACTTCCATTTTCATATGAAAAAAAATAAGGGCTAAGTTCAAAATTCATAGAACATGGTAAGGGTAAAAGAAAAAATAAAAAAAATCGATCCATGAAGTAGTAGTAAAAATCTACAAGAGGTTTAAAAGTCACGAGTTATTTTTACGTTGGAAGATGCTCTCTATTTGACTTACACTTCTCCCTCACAAAAACATAAACACCTTCCTCTTAGCATGCATATTAAGAAAATGTAAAACTGCATAAGTATTTGTTTAGAAGAAATAAATTATTGTAGAAAAATAAAATGGTGACGATACAATGTAATTTTAAACAGATACCCTCTCCATTCCACCATAAGCGAGCCACTTCTTTTGGGCACGAGATTTAAAGAATTGATATTTAAAGAGTTGAAGTGAAGAGAGTAAGTATTAGAGGTGCCCAAAGTTTACGGTTTCGGCAGTTAACCGCGAAACTGTAACCGCTGGTTACAGTTCAACTGGAACCATGAGAATTTACTCGAACCGAATCTGTCAATTTTAGAACGTGGTTCGGTTCCAGTTCCAAAATTTCCGAACCGAAACCGTGCCGGAGCAACTGATTCCGAGCGGTTCCACACCATAAGCGAGCCACTTCTTTTGGGCACGAGATTTAAAGAATTGATATTTAAAGAGTTGAAGTGAAGAGAGTAAGTATTAGAGGTGCCCAAGGTTTACGGTTTCGGCGGTTAACCGCGAAACTGTAACTGCTGGTTACAGTTCAACTGGAACCATGAGAATTTACTCGAACCGAATCTGTCAATTTTAGAACGTGGTTCGGTTCCAGTTCCAAAATTTCCGAACCGAAACCGTGCCGGAGCAACTGATTCCGAGCGGTTCCAAACTGAAACTGCGAAAAACCACTGAAAAACTGTAAAACCGAGCCGGAACCGCAAAAAACCGCTGAAATCCGACAGTTTGAAACTGTGAAAAATCGTAAAAAAACCGTCGATTTGAATCCGAAACCGAAACCGGCGGTTTTGGAACCAAAGCCGCGAAACACCTTTGCGGTTCGGTTCCCGTCCGACAATTTCCGAAACACCCTCTAGTCGGTATGAGAGGGGGGTAGAGAAGTAAAAAGAATAAAGTAGGTAAAAAAATAAAATAAGAGAAGATTTTTTTGCTTAAAAGTGAAATAACTCACTTATGGTGCTACATCCCACAAATGTATTATGAGTGGATTATGAGTCCACTTATATATACTGGAGTTGGGGGGTGCGTTATATTGCTAACTATTTAAGTTGCTAACTCTGCTAACTGATCAATACATTGTATTAAAAATGTCAACACGGTGACATCAAAATGTCAGCACATAATATCAACACATTATATTGAAGTTCAGCAAAATTATGTGTTGATATTTTAATGCCTTTGTGTTGACATTTTTAATACATTGCGTTGAGGAGTTAGCAAATTAGCAACTTAAGAAAGTTAGCAATTGATCACACCCCTACTAGAGTATATATTAATTTTAAATGTAATATGAGTGGAATGAGTTAGTGAAATATGAAGCCCTATTATCATTTATAGTAAAAATGAATCGAGACTCCTATTAGCGTTACTCAAATAAAAAATGGGACTCCTATTAAGAACAACGGGATTAAAAAAGCAGGTGAAATAAAGGTAATCAAAGGTTGCTAAGTAAGGTGGGCCGGGTTAGGAATGTAGGCAGGTGATAGAGCAGGGCCCATTAGTTAATGTAGTCGGATTGGGTTGACAAGGCATGTTTGGATATGAAAGGCAAAATTTCAACGAGCTCGATCTGTTCTTTACTTTTATTGTCAAAATAGTATTCCATATTTTAAAAATGAGGATCTTCTCACGTAGACACGTGTGCACTATTATGCATGTGTCTTCGAGTAAAACGTGGTCCTGGAGAAATTTTCTTTTAAATTTCAATGAAATAAATTATGAAGAAAAATAGAAATTGGGCTTTAGGGTGAGTTAAGCTACAAAGTTATAGGTATTGTCAAGCTATTTTGGTTACCGACCCATTAGTGAAACAATATTCAAATTATTAATCACCAATTCGAATAAGTTGAGTAACACATATTTGGATTTGGTACACAAAAATCACCGCCTTGTTTCAACAATGATGGATCTTGCTACTATAGTATTAATTCTTTCATCACGTGCCTCCACAAAATTAATTGAGTTACATGTATTTGAGCAATAAGTTGATTTTTGCATACCACTATTTAAAATTATTTGAATAAACTAATAGGCATTGGAATACAGTGTGATTTATTTTGGAATGCATGTGATTTAAAATCTCATTTGCTTTTAATTTTGATAAGATGATTCATTATTTCTCTAACTTATTATAATTAGTATAAAATCAATATATCATAAAATCAATATATAAAAGTGGGATTCACTTTTCATTCATTTATTTTTCCATTTTTTTTCACAAAATCAAACAATCTCTTAAAATCTATGCAGTGTCAATATGAGATTATGAATTATGGACGGAGGAGTACTAATTGAGTATATTTGATAAAAAAAAGAACCGGTTTCAATAATCATGGAGCACAATCACCTCGTTTCAATAATCATAGATCTTGTACTATAGTAATTATTTCATCATGTGCCGCCCCAAAAATCAATTCAGATAGTACATATATTTGAGCAATAAGTTGATATTTGCGCACAACTCTTTTTATTTATTTGAGTAAATTTATCGGTTACAGTGTGATTTATTATACCTAGGGTTGAACAATGTTGGAAGATGGACTTTGACAAAACTCTATCCTTGTCCATTTATTGACTTTGGAAAGCACCAAAAGACCCATTGTTTGGACTGCCAAACCACATGCTAACCCAAGCCATAATCCCTGCAATATTCGAGCAAGTAGAATTGAAAAATGGAGGCAGTGTAGAAATACTAATAGAGAAGTAGATATTATATATGTTTAATTACCTTGGCATATAGTTTAAAGTAAAAAGCAAGGACAATAGCAAGAGGCATGCCAATCAAGTAGAAGCTTCCAATATTGATGAATACAACCAAGTGCTGCCATCCACATCCCCTTGCTACCCCTGCATTTGCAACTCAAACAAAACACTAAATAATATATAGTGTGATATCTTCAACAAATACTTCTATATAAACAGAGAGGGAGAGACAATGGAACCTGAGAAAATTCCTTGAAAAAAATCACACAAGACAGAAGCGACGAGGAGTGGAACCATGGAGGCGAAGGCGTTGAAGACGAGAGGGCTGTTGGTGAAAGCGGCAGCCCACACATTATGACCGAAACCAAGCGCCGACACAACACACAGTGCCAGCACTAGCGTCAGCTTAAGGGCGACGCTCATGGCTCGCCTTGCTCCCTCAGGATTCCCACCTCCCAACTCATTAGCCACCCTTGTGCTGCAAATGCAATAACCCAACATTCATTTCACCACTATTACTAGTAAAATATGCATAAATTAGATGATGCTGATGAAGAGCTACCTGATTGCAGCACCAAGACCGTAGCAGATCATGTAGCAAATCGTCTCTGCATTCACACTAACACACACAACCTCATATTAGTAGGAACAAATCAAAATCAAACTAAAACATATTTGGTAGAGTAGATAACTCATCTAGAGATGAAATTCTATAAATAAGAACGACCTTTTGTTCATAGATTACCCTACCAAATCTTTTACTCCAATCAGGTATTTCTTCACTTACCACATTGCAATGAGCGAAGTAGTGAGCTGCGAATCCGGCATCAAACCAGCCAACAACACAAGAATCTCGAAAGCCCAATACTCCAAACTGCTTCACCAAAAAAAAATAAAAAATAAAAAATAAAGGTATCGGATTCAAGTACACCATAGAAAAAAAAATTGACTTACCAGACCATAGCCGCAGAAGGCAGAGCGAGCTTCAAATAGGAAACCACATGCCTCAAGGCCTCCCAGCTAAACCCCCGCCACGTCAACCGGAAATTATCTGCCTTAACCACATAGAAACCCAGCATCACCACAGAAACCCACAGCGAAACCGACGCCGCCGCAGCCGCCCCTCTGCACCCCAGCGCCATCCAGTGGACCAACGTATAGGCAACGCCAACATGCAGCACCAGCGGCACGCCTGCGCACAGCACCAGCGGCGGCACCACCGACTGCGCCTGCACAAATCTCAACATATGCTGCAGAAGTCCCTGGGCAAACAGCCCCGGGATGAGCCACCTCAGATACAAACCCGCTTCTCTAGCAATGCCAGCGTCCTGCCCCAACGAGATCAAAATCGCCTCCGAATACCACCACAGAAATGACACGGCCGTCGAGAAAATCGCGGAGACGATGCAGGACGCTTGGAGATACACTCCAAGCATCCCGTACATTTTCCCGCCAAATCCCTGGCCGCACAACGTCTCCAGCGCGCCGCTCAATCCAACCTATTAGTAATAAATATAAATTTGATGGGCATGATTTAATTAGATGATGAAATTAATTAATTCCTAGTATTTACCATGAGGTCGAAGCCGGAGGCGGCAGCCCAGGAATTGGCGAGATTGGACGCGGCGAGCTCGAGGTGGCCGAAGTGGCCGGCGAACATGACGGAGATAAGAGGGATGAAAAAGTAGACGACATTGGTGAAGATGATAGGAAGGGCCAGAGATATCTGCTTCTTGGCCTCAGCGAGGAAGCCATCCTCCTCCGCCGTCTTACTATCTTCAATCAAGGGATGCTTCTCTGCGCCGCGTCCACAATCCATACTCTCAATTGATAATTCTACCTACCACACTCACTAGCAACTACCCCACCTCGATATGGATGACTTTGCTACAAATATACCATTAATATAGCCAAACCATTGGGCGTGCATACATTTAGTTTGCGTGATTAATATAGTCAGAATGAAGCCACATATTCATTTTTCAACTGCCACGTCAGTTTTTTAAATTACACCCTCCAAAAGCTACACTACAACCTACCGCAGCCGCAACTCAATTTCATAAAATCATTTTTAAAATTTGAAAACAAGGTCGTATTAATTCTAAATAAAAATTACATAAATGCAAAGATAAAAAAAAAAAAAAAAAAAAAAAAAAAAAAAAAAAAAACTCTTCCTTGGGTACGACATTGTTTGATTTGACACCAAAAGTGATAAAAAATAAAAATATCAATTAATTGGGGACGAATAAAAATGGAAATTAGTGTCAATTGATGAGAGACATAGGGAGTACAACTAAAAAAAATTAATACTACCTTCGTCCATTAAAAAAAAGGCTAATTTTACCATTTTGGCGGTACACCAAAATTAGGCCAATTCTAATTATGGAAACTTTTAAACAAATATTAACCCTACACATCATTCTAAATATGGAGCCCACAATCCATTAACACTACTTCAACCCTCATTTCTCTCTCTCTGTACCAATTATGCATTAAAACTTGTGTCATTTGCAACTTAATATATTTTTTCGTGAACGGAAGTAGTACATAATTCCCAAATTGGTAACAAATAACCCACGTGTCACATACGCAAGACACCCATATCATATAGGCTCAAAAACCACATAGACTCAAAAACTGACATTTATCAAGTATATATTTCAAAACATTCTAAAGCATAATGAGATCCTTTCACCCTTCTATATATTATTCCCCCCGTCCCACAAGAATATGCACTATTTTCTTTTTAGTCTGTCCCACGAGAATATATCATTCTTACTTTATTCCACTATCTATTTTACTCTCTCTTTATCTTTCCTCTTTTATTCATCTCTCCTACTTTTCAATGCTATTTCTTAATCTATATGTCCAAAAGTTTTAACTCAACTTAGTAGGGACAGAGGGAGTAGTAGTTTATATGAGCCACATTCAGTGTATATAAACTCCACATTTAATTCCACATCCCACAAATATCAAATGTATTCTTTCACCAATACATATAACCATAAACATTAAATACCATAAATAGTTTGATATAATGCATAATGTTTCTCTGTTTCTTTTTATTATTATGTGACAAATCAAGTATGGTTCTGCCCGATATTTAATATGCCTCTGAACTTTGACCCGAATGTCCATCTGTAATTTGATCCGTAGGTCCCTCCATGATTGACATGTATGTCCCTCTGTATTTTGACACATAGATCTTTAGTATTTTGACTTGATGGTCTCTCTATAATTTTGTCTATAATTTTGATTCAGAACCATCACAAATCCTCTTTAATAATATGATTCATATAATTTCTATTATATCAACTATATATTCATATCATATTCCATAATCAATATCAAATGACATATAACTATACCAGTTTCACAATATAAATCGATTATTTACTTTAATCAAACCTAAAACAAAAGAAAATACATCGAAACAAAAAATATAATTTATACACGCCTAATTGTAGTAAAAGAAAATCTACTCGATACCAGATTCTGCTTCATAATTTACAATATTCAACCCTATATAATTAAACACAAATTTAGTCTACAACTATATGGAATATATTTTAAAGATTGCTCTAACCTTGACTTCATTATTACCGTGCTCAACCTTTTATCTCGGCAACTAATATAAGTAAAACCATTTTTATTATATATTCTTCTTGTAAATTTTAAGAAATTTAATAAAAAATGAATTGGAAAAGTTAATAGAATATAAATTCTACCTTTATATTTAATTTTATAATAAAAGAATGCAAATGAGTTAGTGGAACATGAGATCATTTCTAAAAATTTAAAATATTAAACAAGTATTGACGAGCAGATTAAAAAAAAACTAGTACTAACAAGTAATGGTAAGAAAGCTTCTACAAAATGGTCCCAAAATAATATACTCACTTCGTCCGAATGCTAATAACACTTTTTTTATCTATAAGCACGCATCGAATCACTTGTAATATTTTTATTTTAAATAAGAATTAGTAGAGTATTTAATGGATATTAGAATTAATTAAGTGTTTTTCATTAATTAAATTTTTATTATACTTAGAATATTAATTTAATTGCATGAATTACTTTTTTGCTGCAATGAGTGGTATACATCCTTGCTAGTAGATATTAGTTGCATGGATTAGTGGTATGGCTAAATGGTCAACACGTGTATGCAACACAATTGCGTTACATTTATTTTGCTTATGTTTCTATACTTTTTTAACTGTTATCATAGCTTGTTCTCCATCTACTTATTCGTCTTATTATATGTGGCATATTTATTTTTGCATAAATGTGTAGGTAGTTGTATTTAATGGTTAAATAGAAAAAGAATAAAATAAATATGAGAAAAAGTAAAAAGAAAAAATAAGAGAAAGAATGAAGTTAGGAAAAGATAGAGTCGTAGAGTATTGCTTTTATACCATAGAAAGAAGTGTCTCATTTATAATGGGATGTCCTAAAAGTACTATTTTGATAATAGAACTCATTTTCAATTGAGTCCTTCTCAGTTTATACTTTATTATAAAAATAAAATTTACATTTCACTAATTTTTTTAAATTCACTACCTATACATTTATTAAAATCATGTCGTGTCAAAGTTTAACGATTATTGATTGATGGAAACAGTAATTTTTACTAATCCTTTTTTATTTTATTAATTTTATATTAAATTTATCCATTATCATATTAGAGGAACACAATATTTTACTAATCATCTTTTATTTTATTAATTTCTGTTTGCATTTACTATCTTCCTCCTTTAGAAAATACTACTAACACCTTTTAAAACGAGGATTGTTTCAAAGCATAATACTTTTAAAACGAGGATTGTTTCAAAGCATAATTAGTAAGTAACTAAGATTGTAAGAGATATAAAAGAGAAAAGATAATGAAATAATATTAGTGGATTACAAGGTTTATATTATTAGTATTTATTTATATAATACTAGTGGATAATAGCGTCTATAAAATATAAATTATTATTTTTAATAATATTAATTATAATTAAAATAACGTGTATATATTGTTCATCTTTTATATTATTGCTATCGGACTCGAATTTATTTTCATCATACACAGTTGTACACCTTTATTATAATGGGTCATTTTCTATTTTAGGAGTTGGACACATCTTTGAGATTATCCACAATGATGTTTTTTTTATCCGGAAGATTCCTCGCTCAAATCCTTATCTGTCAACTGCAGGCCAACGGACGAGGCAACAGACGAGCGATACGCCCGAACTTTCGTCCACGGTCGAAGGGGTGCGTGTGCATCGACTGGAGGGCCCGAACGATAAAAAATCAGCTTTTAATTATAAAAATGATTTTTATTTAATATAAAAAAATGGGTTATTTACCTAGAAATACATGAACTTTGAGGTTATTTTGATTTTTCCCCTAAATTTTATAATTTGAATATATATGCATGAACTTTAATGTTTCTGATTTTTCCCCAATATCCAAAATCAAAATAAAGCTTATGTGTCAATCAAAACAACGCCAACATATTTATATTAACTAATAAAATAAAAAAATTTAAATTCCACATCAGCACGACCACACCTTCCGAGTCTTTCTTGTGCATCTCCAACAGTTGTCTCCTTGTTCAGATCGAAGCTCGCGCCTTCATCCTCAACTCCTGCACGCTCCTCCGCAAGCTCCTTCAAAAACCTCCACAACTTGCAGTGCGCCATGGCAATCGCCGGCGACGCGCACCCCGACAACATTGCAATGGGGATGACGATGCGAAGAGGATCGTGAAGAATTCACCGTGGAAGAGGAAGAATTGAGTGCAAAGGTGGAAGATCTCTCGCCGGATCGAGTCCATTCGCGATTCCTTTCTCGAAATTCTCCTTCCAAACAAATCCTCATCCCTGCCACCAGCGGATGGCTCCTCATCGCCGCCGTACAAGCCGATCTGTGGCGCTGTTCCTCGTCCACCACGTGAGCGTCTTTACCTTCCGCCATTGATGTAATCTTCCACCAAGATGGAGAGGCGGCAGGTTGGAACTCGAGACATGAACACCTCTGGCATTATCCCGACGGCGGCGGGCAGAGCCTTGACGTTGACGAAGAGCTCGACAAAAAAAAAGCAAGGGTGAAAGATGGCTGATGTGGATTTTAAATTTATTATTTTTTAATTAATATAAATATGTTGGTATAATTTTAATTGCCACATAGACTTTAACTTGCCACATGTGTTTTGATTTTAGATTTTGAGAAAAAATCAAAATTATCAAAAGTTCATGTATTTATATTCAAATTTTAAAGTTTTGGGGAAAAATAAAAAAAAAATTCAAAGTTCATGTATTTATAGGCTAAAAACCTTAAAAAAATTATAATTTCACAACGATCCATATTATAGACGAATCCGTGAATTAGTGAAAGATTATATTTTGTAGAATATAATCCTTCACACTAGATGTGGAAGTTTTGCATTGCTTAAGTAACCTTTTATAGATAGGTATTCAGCTCAACTTTCATTGTTACTTTGATATGAGATAAATGGTTGTTTCATAAATATATTTTCAATTCCAAGTTTCTTTATGATTTCGATGTGGGACAATTAATTTTACACTTAAAAGAGTTTTTTTTTTGCTTCATGGAAAAATTTGTTTGGTTTCGATACAAAATTTATTAGTCTAGTAGTAAACGTGTATTGAAAAATCATAGAGGTTGTGGATTTAGAGCATCTCCAATGGTACATAGGCCAGCAATAGGCTAACCATTCTCTCTCCTGCCACGTCAGCAGCACTAAAAAATCTACCTGCCACATCAGATTTAGGTCAGCCATAGGCCAGTCGCAATAAAAGTAATTCGAAATATACTACATTTACGGAATTAAAATCACGATTAAATTACCGAATTAAATTTACGAGACATATACGGGAAAATTCATTAATTTTATTTTTTAAAAAAAGTACATTAACTAAAAATCAAAAAAATTACATAATAAAAAAAAATCCGGGCTTCCACACACGAGCCACCGCCCCACTCTACTCCTCACTAATTTATTAAAAAAATACATTAAAAAATGTTAGTATGCCTTGAATCCATTATAGTTTGCCGCTAGCCGAACGGTATGACATGTTTCTGTTTTAGGTCTTAATTTTGTATTGGGCTAGTTGTTGTTGTCCATCGCTAGATGTTGCTCTTGTACAGAAATTTAGAGATAGAGAAAATCGCGTTTATATAGTTTTTCAAATTTTATAAAAAAAAAATTAAAAAAAAATTTAAAAAAAAAGAATTAAAAAAAAATTAAAAAAGAATTAAAAAAAAAATTAAAAAATAGCGCTGGCCGATCGGGCCGCCACAATGGCGGCCAGCGCACCAGCCGGCCGCCCACCAATCGGCCAGCCCACGCCGATCGGCTCGCCGGTTAGCCGCTCGCCGCCTCCAATGGTTCGGCTAGCCGATCGGCCAGCGCGAAGAATCGGCTAGCCGATCGCTAGCCGACCATTGGAGATGCTCTTAAACCCCATACCTAACATTTTGATTTTAATTTTGACTTGTATTTTCTTATTTTATTCGATTTTTTTTGTTTATATTTTATTCCTATAATCATGTTTATATTTTTATGATAATGTAAATTTAATTAAGCAATGTAGGTTTTTTTTACAATTAATGTAAGTGTTTTTTTTTTAATTTGTTATGTTTTTATATTTTATATTTTTCTATTTATTATTTGAAAACAAAAATATTAAAATTAAATTATAAAATTGAAAGGGCAGACACTAGTCCGCACCATTGCAAGAGGTTAGTTCGGACTAAGAAATGCTGATGTGGTGGACCATAGTTTGGCCACTAGTCCGGACATTAGTTCGGACCATTGTTTGTGGATACTCTTACGCGACCCAACTTTGGAAATCTTGTGCTAGGCTCTTGATAACATCAACTTGACTGTGATAATCTACCAATACAACAAAGCGCAAGCTAAGGATACGTTGAACATGACTGAAGTGGAACACAAGTACACGAGAACCTTTTACGTGCACTCCATAGGAAGATCGAAAAATAGGTTTAATTTTACTAAAATTTCTAGTTGTAATTCTGTTTTGTTATCTACGAAGACTTTTTAATTTATATGTTGTTTACTCGTATTTCAATTCTAGAAAGGAAAAAAAAAATGCAAATTAATGTTATGGCGGAGAGAGAGGCATGGGAAGATAATGTGAATCTTCTAGATTGAAGACTCATGAACTTGCCCCGGACTTGTTCTTGTAAATAAACCCAGCGAATAAACAAGATAAACCAAGAAATGGAACAAGAAAAATGGATAAAAGGATAGATGATGGATTAGTGTTATGATTTAGGTGAAGAACAAGAAAGAAATCCCAAAGGCACTTTCACATACAAACACCTAATGGCTCCACAAACTAGCAACACAAGAACTAGCAAGCATACCTTTACAATCAACCTTAGCCCGGCAAAAGATCGAATGCAACCCGAAGGAATTTGATAAGTCTTCAAAAGATGAAGAAGGTGAGCTCTCAAATATGGAGAAATTGTCTCTTACAAATATTCAAAAGCTGAGAATGAAACCCTACAAAAGAGTATTTATACTAAAACCAAAGTAATAGGGAAAATAGTCTTTAAAATCTTAAAAAATGGCATTTTCGGGCAAAACGCCCGGCCCGGGCGTTTTGGGGCCTTGCCCGGGCGTTTTCTCTGTGGCCGGGCATTTTTGGCAGCTCTGCGCGACTTTCGTCAAACGGCCATAACTTCCTCATCCGAGCTCCGATTGAGGCGTGTAAGGTACTCACGCGAAGCTCTTTTGACGATGAAGATAATGGTAGTCTTAGAACAACATTTGGACATCATTTTGATAGGTAAATTCTGGTTTGAGTCAGACCTTCGAATCCGGCTTGGCTCCTTGCCATATCTCCACCTTCTTTTCGGACCCCAATCAACCCATGGCCCTCGATGTCGTTGCATCCTATGATTGTGAATACCCGGATTCACATCATCCTCTCCTTCTTTGTGAAAGGATTTGTCCTCAAATCCGGTTCTTCGATTATTCTCTAGGACACCCGGATTCACATCATCCCCTCCTTCTTTTGAAGGATTTGTCCTCAAATCCCGATCAAGTTCACCTACAAAATCGAGCGAGTCCAAATCAAATATCATAGTATCGTGCAAGAGGTTGATTTCACTTCGGAACCAAAAAGACATTTCACTAACAAGGAGATGGTTCTCACAATCATAATCAACGAACCAACCATCACATTCAAAATCAAATTTGGCAATGAGAACAAAGGACACCTCCATCTTAAGATCATTTTCTTGAATCTTACAAGGAATCATACCAAGTAAAGAATCAAGGTTGTCAACATGATGTTCACTTAATAACTCCAACACTTTGAAGAAGTGATCATTATTATGAGAAGAATGTGAAGAAAAACTATTATACATATCATGTAGGGTATGCTCAACACAAGACATGTGAACCTTGTAAAACACCACATGAATCTTGTAAAACATAACATCAATCAACATAAGGAACTTATCGAAATAAGTCCCTTGCAATTGCTCTAACAATTTCAAGACATGAGCACACACATGAGAACAATGCATTATTATGACTTTAATCACAACATAACCCACAAAAGATATGTGAGTGGAAAAGTCCTTCACAAAAAGACCATAGAACATCCCGATTCCATTGAAGGGTCTAACCATTTTGCAATGAAAACATAGCGAATACCAAGTTCTAAAGTCATCAACAATTTCAGTTCTCTTGGTCCTACTATTCTCATCCACATATTTATGAAACTTATAATTACGAACAAGAGAAGACTTAGACATCTTAGTATGCAAGGAAGCCATTCCAACATTCAAGTTAAAATCCATAAGAGCAATGACATGCCTATCAATGTATGAATTTACCAAGAAAGGGTCATCATATAATGCAAAGATAGATTTGGAACCCAAAAGTTCAAGATCATGCCACCACATATAACACCAATTATCAATGCCAAAACTTTCAAGCCACGTGGAATTTTCAACACTAATAACCTTTATATGCTTCATTGAATCTTTAGCACGAGTCAAGGTTAGAATACTTGAACCTTGGATAAGGAGCGGTTCAACTTGGCCTTGTTCACATGAGTTCATTACCGGTAAGAAGTTACTCGGTGCCTCCTCAACTCGGGGTTCACATTCCAAACCTTTCAATTTCTGCATCACAAAGTCATCAAAGATGAAAGACAAATCGAAAGAGTTAGTGAAATAAGTGTCGCTCTTCTCACCAAGGGCAAAAAGGATAAGGTGATTTAGAGCCCTCCCATGGGTGATCTTAGAGTCTAACAAGCAACCTTTTTTTCTCACATGCTTGTGGTTTTTCTCTCTTAAAAGCATTGATTGACACTCACCCCCACCACTCTCTCTTGGCTTTTGCATCTCCAATTTTTTCCTTTTCTCACACTCTATATTTTCTTCTCTCTCTTGATCATTCCTTAAAGGCTCATTTACTTTTGCAATATCAATTGGCTTCATTTTCATGCTCAAGACTTGAAGGGCTTTTAATGGCTCACGCTCTTTTTCGGCTTCCACTATGCTAGACACACTATCATTAAAAGTTGGGTGTGCGCCTTCTTCATGTACGGCCGTGGAAGACTCTTCTTCATCATCATCGGCAACAAAATCCACCATATTCTTGACACGCTCTTTATTGTCACACCTATTTTGAATCAAGCCCTTTGAAGTAGTGAAGTTGGATGACAACCACGACGAAACCTTCGTATGATAGCTAGGATGAGATAGGTCCATCTTCTTTGGTGGGATGCTTCTTCGTCTTGTGTCACCACCATAATGTCGAGGGTTTGAGCTCTCCCTTGATTTACTTGAGACTTCCTCATCCATTAACCACTCATGCACTTTATGATGACCATGATCCCTCATCCTCCTAGAGTGAGACTCTCCATGGAACTTTGGTACTCGCTCCCTTCTACTCCCTCTATCAAGTCCATCATCGTGATACCTTGACTTGTAGTCACTCCTAGCATGTCTCTCTCGGTCACTAGGTGCTATGGAATGGTTATGCCTAACTCGATCTCTTATGAGGGATATATTCTCATGGTATGCCGTAAATCCCTCTTGCATAGAATTCATGATTCCCCGCGCATCACGCATCTCCTTCATGATTGAGGAAAACATCTCTTTGAGGGTGTTGTCGGATGTGGACGCGATGTCGTCCCCATCCTCCCTTCTAGGCGAATTGTGCTTAGAAATCCTCGTACGTGGTGACATTTTCGGTACCTACAAAGAAGATAAAAGGACTAGGGACACATCCCTTTTGTTAATAACACAAACAACGCACACACCCAAGAATGGAGACTTTAGTGAGGAGCTCACTTCCCAACCCACAAAGTATGTCCCCAATTCCCCAAACTCACACCCAATGTCTCTCGGAAGGTTTAGAGATTTAGTGGCTAGATACTCTCCTTCACTTGCTCTCGGTGATGTAATCCCAAGGGTTGCACAAATAGCACAAACAAGATACACAACTAGGCAAGTGAAAACTAGTCCAAGAAGCCACAAGATTAGTGAAAGTAGGGAGCTAAGCCAATGGGACAAATTAACAAATACTTTGTGTGCACAATTTCACCCAACAACAATAGACCCAACAATTGATGTAATTTCGGCCTACAACTTTGTAACATTCACATAAACGTACCCAACAACACATATGCAAGTTTATAGCTAATGCCCATGGATAGATTTGGAGATATCTCTTTTCTTTTTTTTTTGACAATTTTCTAACAATTTCACTCTTTTTTTTTTTTTTTTTTTTTTTTTTTTTTTTTTTTTTTTTTTTTTTTTTTTTTTCTTACAAGAACAAGAACCAATGGCTCTTGATACCAAATAATGTGAATCTTCTAGATTGAAGACTCATGAACTTGCCCCGGACTTGTTCTTGTAAATAAACCCAACGAATAAACAAGATAAACCAAGAAATGGAACAAGAAAAATGGATAAAAGGATAGATGATGGATTAGTGTTATGATTTAGGTGAAGAACAAGAAAGAAATCCCAAAGGCACTTTCACATACAAACACCTAATGGCTCCACAAACTAGCAACACAAGAACTAGCAAGCATACCTTTACAATCAACCTTAGCCCGGCAAAAGATCGAATGCAACCCGAAGGAATTTGATAAGTCTTCAAAAGATGAAGAAGGTGAGCTCTCAAATATGGAGAAATTGTCTCTTACAAATATTCAAAAGCTGAGAATGAAACCCTACAAAAGAGTATTTATACTAAAACCAAAGTAATAGGGAAAATAGTCTTTAAAATCTTAAAAAATGGCATTTTCGGGCAAAACGCCCGGCCCGGGCGTTTTGGGGCCTTGCCCGGGCGTTTTCTCTGTGGCCGGGCATTTTTGGTAGCTCTGCGCGACTTTCGTCAAACGGCCATAACTTCCTCATCCGAGCTCCGATTGAGGCGTGTAAGGTACTCACGCGAAGCTCTTTTGACGATGAAGATAATGGTGGTCTTAGAACAACATTTGGACATCATTTTGATAGGTAAATTCTGGTTTGAGTCAGACCTTCGAATCCGGCTTGGCTCCTTGCCATATCTCCACCTTCTTTTCGGACCCCAATCAACCCATGGCCCTCGATGTCGTTGCATCCTATTATTGTGAATACCGGGATTCACATCATCCTCTCCTTCTTTGTGAAAGGATTTGTCCTCAAATCCGATTCTTCGATTATTCTCTAGGACACCCGGATTCACATCAGAAGAGGCTTGCTATTGTAGGAGTTGTGGTTTAGGACAGAAAAATAAGAAAATGAAGATGTGGCAAAAGTTTTAGCTTGGTGAGAAATACATCATCCAAAAATGATTGCATAAACAGTATAAAAATAGAAGATATTAGCTATACATTTTGGGTTAGAGACGTATCTTGAGCCATCTCTATCTTGTTTCACTTTGTAAACTTGGATAGCATAAAAAAAAGTACAATAAGATTATTTTTTTGTGCACGTCTCAAAATGAGACTATTTTTAGTTGTCAGGGTAAGTATGTAAAAATTATGTGTGTAGCTTAATTAGTTGTTACGTCGCCTCCTTACCTCAAAGTCTAGTAGTTTGACTGATGGCTCTTCCGTCTGCCTCTTCTCGTTTTCTCTTTGTGTTATATCATGGAGTATCTTTCTTTCTTTTCTTCTTTTTCAACCTTGTCATTTCATTGTATATTATTGTTTTCTTTTCTTCGTGTGAATAATAATCATCCATGTTCATGCTTGAGCAATAGATGAACTTTTACATCTATTTGTCTCTCCCAAACTAGCAGAGAGGAAATAGGAGGAAGATAATTAGTCCCTCCGTCCCAGAAAGATTGTACAATTTCCTTTTTCACACTCGTTTTGCAAAAATAATAATAAATAGTTAAAGTAGAGAGAAATTAAAGTAAAAGAGAGAATAATGTAGAGAATTGTCTTACCTACATTATTCTTTCTTTTATTTTACTCTCTTTCAACTTTACCTATTTATTATTATTTTTACTAAACGAGTGCAGAAAATAAACTGGGACAACCTTTCTAGGACGAAGGGAGTATATTTTTGAGCAAAGCATATGGTCATTCTATAAAAAAAGGCCCAATGTATTTATGAATGAATTCAATAATTTTCGGTAAACCAATTAGTTAATCGATTAATTGAAGCAGAGTTCAGTTTAAGTTTGATTGTAGGATGGAATGATTTATAATTCGATTAACTTATTAATTTGGTTCAGTTATAACCAAATTGATTGATGAATCACCCCCTAGTTAAGTGTGTGTAGAAGATGTGAGTTATAATTTACAAACATAATTAGAGTTATTTTTAACTAGTTATGATATACGCATATAATTTTCATAAAATATGCAGCTATAAAATTACGTTGAAAATTTTAAATATTCCAGGCCATAGCCAAGTGCAAATTATTGCATCATCCAAAAATAATCGCATAATTAATATGAATATAGAAGATTACATTAGTCACACATTGGGCTTGAGTGATGTATCTTGAGCCATCTCTATCTTCTTCCACTTCGTAAACTTGGACAGCAGAAAAAGGCCAATTGTTTGTGCAGTCAAACCACATATCAACCCAATCCATAATCCCTGTGCCACAAAAAAAAAAACAGATTTTATGCTTCTTAGTTCAAGTTTCAATTTTTAGTAATGATAAAAACTCATATGAGTGTACCGTGCGGACGATAAAAAGAGGTCGTCCGCACCTTTCTATTCGTTTCTAAACATAGCAAGAAAGCGTACGTACCTTGGCACGGAGTGTAGTCTTGAATGCAAGAAAAGCGGCGACAAGCATTCCGATGCAGTAGAATCCTCCCAAGTTGATATACACAACCAAATGCTGCCAACCGCAACCTCGTGCTACCCCTGCACTCAAAAAAACATCTTTCAATCTAATCGGATCTCTCAACATCGCTACTTTAGTGGTGAATCACAACACACAACCTGATAATATTCCTTGAACAAAATCACACAATATGGACAAGACAAGGAAAGGCGTCATTGAGGCGAATGCTTGAATTATCACGGGGCTACTGGTGAAGGCGCTGGCCCAGAGATTATGCCCCAAGGACAGTGCCAAAACTACAGCTAGAGCAAGGATAACAGTGAGCTTAAGAGTGACGTGCATTGCTTGCCTGGCTCGATCAGGCTGTCCAGCGCCCAACTCGTTAGACACCCTCGTGCTGCAACAGCAGAAATTTCAGCACTAGGAAAATTACACGAAACAGAGAAATTTAGGGCTGTTTATTCTTACCTAGCTGCTGCGCTCAGGCCATAAGCAATCATGTACGTAATTGCTTCCGTGTTCACACTGATCAATATATAGTCATGAGTACCGACCTTGAAATTAGACAAATAAACCAAGTTGACGCATCATACTACTACTTACCACATCGCTATGAGCGAAGTAGTGACCTCCGGGTTTGGCATCAATCCGGCCAATAAAACAAGAATCTCGAAAGCCCAATATTCCAGACTGATTTCAATAGTATGTTAGTATCGATCATAAGAGAAACAAAAGGAAAACGAAGCAATCACATATACTCTAAGCTAGAAAAATCGACTAACCAAACCATTGCTGCAGAAGGCAGAGCAAGCTTCAAGCTTGGCCATATATGACTTAAAGACTCCCAAGTAAATCCATCCCACGTGTATTTGAATTTATTTGCGGTAAGCAAGTACCAGGCTAGCATGAAGAATGATAACCACAAAGATATGGAAGCTGCCAATGGAGCTCCCTTGTATCCGAGGGCGGACCAATTAACCAAAGCATAGGCAATACCAATGTGCAGGACAAGAGGGACCACCGAGCAGACAACGAGTGGGATAACGACTGACTGTGTCTGAAGAAACCTAAGCATATTTTGCAAGAATCCATAAGCAAACAGCCCCGGAATCAAGTACTTGAGATACAGACCGGCCGAGTTTGCGATTTGAGGATCTTGTTGTAGTAAAATGAGGATAGTGTCGGAATACCACCACAGAACAGACACGAGGACAGCGGAGATAAGCGATATAATGCAAGAGGTCTGGAGATAAACTCCCATTATCCTGTACATTTTGGCACCAAATCCTTGGCCACAGAGGGTTTCAAGGGAACCACTCAACCCAACCTACACCAAAGCACAGTAATTCTCTAAAATGATCGGTAAACATGATTGTTGATACTAGTAAAGAATCTAGGGAATTGAAGCTCAAATCATGTGTTCATTTTTTCAATTTAACATACTTTAACATATGGATGTAATCAAATGCAAACTCTAAATATTGTACAAACTCCAAATCAGGAATCAAAAAATGTCAACAGATGACAAAATAATAGTGACACTCTATTTTTCCCACTCTAAGTAACACATCTTCCTTTTTAGTGTGTCCCACTCTCAATGATACATTTCTAAAAATAGCAACATTACTCTCTCTCTCTATTTTTTCTCTCTCTTACTTATTCTCTACCTTTAATTCACCAAATAACAATATAAAATCTCGTGCTGAAAAGAAAATGCTCCAATTAGAGTGGAACAGAGAGAGCAGCAACATAAAATGTCAATGTCAAAAATGACATAATAACATCAACAGAAAAGGCCAACAATTGACGTGATGAAGTGTTTGTACGATATATAGAATATACATTTTATCACTGACACCACCAATCCAGTTGATTAGATTGAGACAAAGTCGTATAAGATGACGAAATAAATTTGTAGTAATTGAAGACAAATTGGAGTCAAATGAAGTAAAGTAATACTAACCAAGAAAGAGAAACCGGTCACCGCAGCCCAGGAATTGGCGAGATTAGCGGCGGCGAGTTCGAGATCACCGAGGTGGCCGGCGAACATGACGGAGACGAGAGGGATGAAGTAGAAGGCGGCGTTGGTAAGAATCATGGGCAGCGCGAACACCACCTGCTCCTTCGCCTCCGCAACATCGATAACCTTGCTCAGCAGCCCCTCCTCCCCCGGAGAGTTTCTGTCGAGAAGGGGAGTCGTGGAAGAAGCTGAATCCATTTCGTCCAACTGCCCACTCGAGATCCCTTTCCCAACTATTAATACTGTTCTTTCGTGTATGCACGACCGCCTTATTTTAATTGTAGAGTAGGAGTAATATTTTAAAGGTTTCAGTCACGAAAAGGAAATTACTCCGTCCATCCCACAAAGATTGTCCCACTTTGACTGGGCACGAATTTTATAAAATGTAATGAAAAATGAGTTGAAAAAATTAGTGTAATGTGAGTCCTACTTTATATATTAGTTTTATAATAAAATATAAGTAAAAATGAATTAGTGAAATATAATGTCTACTACTAAAAATAATCTAAATGAAATGGAACAAACTTTATGAGACAGACCAAAATGAAAAAATGAGACAAATCTCTATGGGACTGAGGAAGTAATTATCACGGCTGATGCACCATTTATTTATGGGGCCTACAACTGTATTCGAATGTCAATTCTAGGACATATATATTCTTTTCTTCAGCTATCGTTAAGATGAGATATTATAAATTACTTCTTCCGTTCCATAGTAATGAAGATGAGATTAAGAAAAATTATATTAGATGAATTAAGTAAAAGGAGAACAAAGTGGAAAATGAAAAAAGAAGAGAGCTGAATAGAGAAAAAAAGTAAAAGAGAGTAAAGTAGGTGTGGAAAAATGTGTTGACTTTTACTAAAAAGTGAAATAACTCTATTACTATGGAACGTACCAAAATAACAAAATGACTCTATTATTATGGAACGAAGGGAGCAGCATTTTTACTATTCCCTTTGTTCCATTAGGATGTCCATATTCTTGAAATGATATACTCCCTCCGTCCCATTAAATATGCAACATTTGAGAATAAGCACAGGTTTTTATGTAGAGTTGTTTTGTGAGTTAACGAAGAGATAGTAAAGTAAGAGAGATGAAAAAGTAGAGATAGAGATATTTCCATTTTAAGAAACGTTTCATTTTTAATGGGACAAACTAAAAAGGAAAACATTTTATTTCTAATGGGACATAGAGAGTATAATTTTAGATGGAATTGTTGAATATGATAAAGTAGAATGAAAAAGATAATTGAATATATTAATAAGGTTGATGAGAGAAGAATTTATTTCCAAATATAAAAAATGAATAACTTGAATGAGATAAAAAAAAGAAAAAGAAAAAGTGAAGAATATGAGGGAGAGACTTTCCACTTATAGAAATATAGTCAAGAAAGAGAAAAAGAGAAAAAATAATTAAAATAAGAGAATTTGGAGAAAAAGTCGGTAAAATATGGGAGAGAGGATAAAAGGTAGAAAAATATGAGAGAAAGACTTTCCACTTATAGAAATGAGACTATTTTTTGTGTACATTTCAAACTGTTAAAACGGGACCTTTTTTATGGACATGAGAAATATTTGTTTAATTCTAATTCACAGTAATTATTTTTCGTAGCATCGATTTCAAAATCTTAAAAGCATCCACTATAGGAGAGCCGCGACTCATGGTTCTCCCGTGGCCCAGCCGTGGCTCCCTATAGTGAGTTTCATGGGCGGGCGTGGCGGGGAGGGGAGGGGGGTCGCCCACGAGAGCGCCAGTCGCGTGGCCAGGCCGCGGCTCCCTCAATTTTAATTTTTTTTTTATTAATTCTATAAATATACCCATTTTTTCTCAATTTTTTACACCATTCCAATCTCCACTCTTTTCATTTTATCTCCAATTCTACTTTGGAAAAATGAGTTCCGACGATGAGTTTCAACAATTGGTGGATAGGGAGTTCAATGAACTCGTTCAAGAGGTGCAGCGGGAAGCAGAGGAGGAGGAGGCGGCAGCGGCGGCGTTTGTTCGCCCGTTCTATCATAGGCGGACCATTCGCCGTGACCATGTCGGGGCCGACTAGCAGTTGATGGAAGACTACTTTGGCGATAATCCCCGTTATCCGACAGAGATTTTTCGTCGCCGATTCAGAATATCGCAACGGATATTCATCCGTATAGCGACTACATTGGCGCAACGGTACTCGTGCTTCACACTGCGTAGTGATGCTAGCGGCCGACCCAGGTTGTCGACATATCAGAAGTGTACCGCTGCAATTAGGCGGCTTGCCTATGCCGGTCCCGTTGATATGTTCGACGAATACCTACAGTTGGGTGAAACAACTGCCCTAACGACGCTGAGACAGTTTTGTAATGGTATCCACGAATACCTACAGTTGGGTGAAACAACTGCCCTAACGACGTTGAGACAGTTTTGTAATGGTATCCACGACATCTTCGGTCCGGAGTATCTACGGAAGCCAAATGCCGATGAGTGCCAGAGATTGATAGATATGCACGGGAGAGTGCACAATTTTTCGGGGATGTTGGGAAGCATCGATTGCATGCACTGGGAGTGGAGGAACTGCCCGGTTGCTTGGAAGGGGCAGTTCACATCTGGATTCAAAGGGAAACACCCAACAATGATACTGTTGTTGCTGACTACCGATTGCGAATCTGACATGCATATTTTGGTGTCGCAGGGTCAAACAACGACATCAACGTACTGCATTCGTCTCATCTCTTCAATGACGAGGGTCCGACGATCAGATTCATGGCCAACGGGACACAGTACAACATGACATACTATTTAGCCGATGGGATATACCCTCGTTGGCCCGTGTTTGTCAAGACGATCCGACAGCCGGTTGGGCCGAAACAATCCTATTTCGCGGCCAAACAAGAGGGTGCTAGGAAGATGTTGACCTTGCTTTTGGTGTCCTCAAAGCGCGATGGGACAGTCTACGGTGCCCGGTTCGACAATGGCACGAAAATGATGCCGCCTCCATCATGTATGCATGTATCATATTGCACAATATGATAATAGATGACGAAGGATATTCTGCAGAGAACTGGGCACCGGAAGAGGGTGCTAGTACGAGTCACGGTATTGCAACCGCCCCACTGCAGATGGGTGTACCGCGTAGTTATGCATACTTGATCCAACGATTCGCCGATATGCGGAGGGAAACATCACATACGACATTGCAGGCTGATTTGGTTGAAGAGGTTTGGAATCGTAAGGGAGGAGGGGGTAGAGCGTGATATGCGTTGGGAATGTAGTTTATGAGAGGTCAAAATTTTTCGTTGTATAATTTTACCCCTTTCTACAATACAACGAAGATTTTGTTTTAATTTTAGTTCTTATGCATTTTTTTAATTATTATAGTCCATTAACTTTTATTGTAGTAGAATTAAAATATAAACAAAATGAAAAAAATTAAATTATTTGATGATTTAGGCATGACCACTATAGTGAAAAATATGGGCGTTGGTGGCCCGGCCAATTATAGTGGACATACTAAATCCATCATTGTCTAATATTTTTAACAGAGTAAGAATTAGAGAAGAAGGTCAATATATTGGTACTGAAAATAGAGTTCAAAACGGGAAACTCATGATAGATCATAGTAATATTGGGTTTTACCAAACAACTAATATATTAAATCCCACCTACTAGGTGTCAGTTGATCACATGTACCGAACAGTTGATCATATGAATAACGTTGGGTTTTTACCAAACATCTAATATCATAAATCTCATAATTTCTTGCACGTGTATAAAATTATTACTACCTCCTCTGTTTTATAAAATATAAACTTTTGACACGTCACCAGTTTACATCACAATTAATCTAGTAAGAAGAGAAAGAAAAAAAAAAGATAGAAGTATTATCAGGGGATTGTGAAGTCCACTTTCTCAAATACATAATTTAAAAAATTTCTAATATACATAATTTAAAAAATTTCTAATTTTAAAGAATAAACCAATGAAAATAGTTTTACTTTTAAGTGAGACATTATTCAAGAGCAGCAATTTTAAGGAGTACTCTACTACTTTTACGTCTGATTCACTGTAGTTATTTTTCACTTACTCTCGTATTAACTAAGTTGAATTACATTCTATCACCGACTTTACTTACTCTCTTTTTTATTTTTCCTATTATATTCCTCAATTTTAATTTTCAATACAATTTTTAATCATAATGCTAGAAAATTTTGACTCAACTTAGTTGGAACGGACGGAGTATTTTCTATTTTTTTAACCTTTGGTATAATAGAATAGATTGAAGACGAGACTAGAATGTGTTGGAATCTATGCCGGTCAATGGACTTTGACCAAATTATAATTTCAACGAGACATTTAATTTTGTGAAATTAAATGATATAGCGTCGATCTACGTTCGGAGTACATGACCGTGGTATATTCATTTTCTCAAATCTGATTCCCGGTGAGTGAGGAATAATGGATTAAAGTTGTATAAAATTGCAAACTTAATGAGCTATGAGAGAGGCTTAGAGAATAATTAAGAGAGTTAATTATCCCACATTGGAAGTTACAATCTTATTAAACTAGTATTTAATAAGAAGAATTATTACATGTAATAATTATAGTGGACTAAGATGGGCTGTAAGAGCCCACACGCGCGCACACACTAGCGCCGCCCGCCCCGCCGCGAGCCACAAGCCGCGTGCCGCGAGCCCCGAGCTGCGAGCCCGAGCCCGTGCCCGTGCCCTTGGAGTTGGATCATGGCAATTGGTCTTTGGGCTGTTCTTTGGGCCTGGTCGTGGGCTTGGTGCTTGGGCTTGGCCCAAGGCTAGTGGGTCTAGTTCTTTTTAAACCACCACCGTTTCCACGTCAGCGAGGCAAGCGGGCTGACACCTCGTCAGTATGACGCGGTAAGCCAACGTGGCTAACACGTAACAGTCCACGCCATGATCGAATCTAGAAGCTTCTAGATTCAGCCTCTCAGCTCTGTAACGGCTTTTAACGCCTCGTAACCGACGATCGTTAGGGTCTAGCATTGATGACAAAATGCCAATCCGAAGAGCACTACCGGGCCGTATCTCGTCTTGCGGAAAGAGGCCTCCTCGACTCGGCTATTTCCTTTTCCCTACGGCTTATAGTTTCGGTCTCCTTGTAATTCAGTTTCATTTATTTATCTTGTATTCCTTTTGGGTTGTATTACGCCCGGCTTCTTAACTCTTGTAATCCAGAAACCAACAATTGCAAGACGAAATAAAACTTGCTTTTGAAGGAATTTGGACATAACTGAACCTAAATACTTTCGAAACCTAAACACCTTTGCTTGGAGATGTCGACTGAATCCAACACTGCTGCTGCCACCACTCCGGCCACCACCGCCGCCATCATTTCCTTTAGTGGATCGAGTGTTGGGGCCTTCGGGTCTCAAACAAATGCTGGGACCTTCGAGTCTCACACGACTGCTGGGGCCTTCGGGTCTCATGCGAGTGTTGGAACCTTCGGGTTCAGCACGGGTATTGGCTCCTTCGGGACCAGTGCGACCATGACGGGCTCTATGCCCAACATGAATGGTGGGGGCCCTATGCCCAGCCATCTTGTTGGCTCCTTCGGGGGCAACGTGAATGGTTCCTTCAATGGACCAAGTGCGACAACTTTGGCACCTAGAATGATGCCACCCGCCGAGAAGCCACCTAAATTTGGAGAATCTGACTTCAAGAGGTGGTACCAAAAGATGTTGTTCTATTTGACAACATTGGGCGTCGCCAACTTCCTCACGGAGAATGAGTCGCTCGCGCCAAGTGATCAAGAGACGAGGCTCAATATCTTGGCGGACTATGAAGCATGGTGCAAAGGAGATTATCTTTGTAAAAATTTCATTCTAAGTGCTTTAGATGATAGCTTGTACAATGTATACTCCGTTGTAACCACATCCAAAGAGATGTGGGAAAGCCTAGAGAAAAAGTACAGTATCGATAATGCTGCAGGTACTGAACATGTTGTAGTATCCAAATTTACGGACTACAAAATGGTCGACTCTAGACCGGTCATGGAACAAGTTCAAGAGTTCCAAATGATCATCCACAGACTCGTGGCTGAAGGGATGATTTGCCCGACAACTTTATACGGTGCATACTCATCGAGAAGCTTCCTCCTAGTTGGAAGGACTTCAAGCACTATCTCAAGCACAAGCGAAAGAAGATGAGCCTTGAAGATTTGATCGTGAAACTGGGCATCGAGGCCGACGTGTGCCAAATTGATCAAAAGGCCAAAGCCAACTTGTTGGAGCAGGGCGGTCCCTCCAACAAACGCCCTCGCCCAAATCAGAAGGACAAGGGGAAGGGAAAGCAGCCTACAAAGAAGTTTGAAGGCGAATGCTACAAGTGTGGCAAAATTGGCCACTTTGCCAAAGACTGCCGCAGCAAGAAGAAGAAGCCGGAAGCCCACGTCATTGAGAAAGAGTTCAAGGACTGGAATGAAGTTGACCTCGTTGCCGTGGTCACTGAAGAAGTCAACATTGTTGACAACAAGGGCGGCTGGTACATCGACACCGACGCTACTGTTCATGTCTGCTCAGATAGGAGCAAATTTGCCTCCTACACTGCTGTTGAAGGGATGAAGATCAACATGGGGAATCAAGTATCGTCCGAAGTCCTCGGCATGGGCAACGTGATTCTCATGATGACGTCTGGCGTCACTATCACTTTGAAGGATGTGCTGCATGTCCTAGACATCCGCAAGAACCTAGTGTCAGGATCAATACTAGTTAATAAGGGCTTTAAACTTGTATTCGAGTCTGATAGGTTTGCTTTGTACAAGTTTGGGAAGTCCCTCGAAAAAGGTTATGTAACCGACGGACTTTTCAAGCTTAGTGTGGCTACGCGCCTTGTTCCAAAGCCTTTGGCTAACAATAATAATAAAGCATCTACTTCCTCTTATTTGACCGAGTCTTCAAATTTGTGATATTGTAGACTGGGACATGTAAATTCAAAAGCCGTTAAAAGATTAGTAAACTTAGATTTAAAGGCAATTGAAATGGATAGCCAAGACAAATGTAAAATATGTCATGAGGCTAAAATGACTAAGTTACCATTTCACTCAGTTGAACGGAAAACGAAACCCCTTGAATTAATTCACACGGATGTATGTGATTTAAGGGTGGTGCAAACTGAAGGAACTGGCAGCGGAAGCGCACATATAAATCAATTACAGATAATTCAGATCTATTTAGCGGATTATTTAGACAAATTCTATTCGCGTAATTATCTCACGTATCATGCTCATAACTCAAATAATAACATGCTTTAAATTAATTGAAACCTAAAACATGCTTTTCTAAGGTTCAACCATTATACCTTGATGATTCTCTAAAGAATCGAAGATGGCTAGCTTCTTCTCCACGTGAAGATCTTTAGTACAAAACCACGGATCTTCTGACTGGTTTCCGGACTGTGAACTGATATCAGGGTGGGCTGATCTCACCAGTGCACTAGGACTTAAATAGAGAAGACAAAAATCCTTTCCCTCGGAGGAGAGAAAAATTCGACCACTACTAGCAGTAGGGGGCCGAAAATTTAAGAAAATAATTAAGTGTATTTTCTGTCTCCTTTATTCTCCTATTTATAATAAGTCACATATTGGGCCCAGACAGGGATCTATGGAAGGCTTTGGATATGGGCTCCTCCAATTAGCTTTTTACTAATTAAATTAAACCCAATTTAATATAAGCTAAAAATTGGAATATTACGAGCAGCCACTACAGAAGTAATACTACACTCCCCATCCAAATCCGAAATTATAAGTACTTCGGGTTTCCATTACTTTATATTTATTTCCCGCGCTTAAGATAGAAACATCCATTAATTAATTATTGTCTGCTATGGACTTAATTAATTAATATCTTTATTTATTCCAAGAGAGGACTCAGCAAGAAAATCTTATTTATTATTCATAGAGTAATTAAACTCCAACTAGCTAGGTTCCGAATAATAAAACTTTATTTCAAGCTTCTCTTGAGGATGTTATCAAAAGAGACTCACCTCGCGCACGATTCAACATAATAGCAATCCTAGCACCGCTAGGTATTAATCACCACTACCCAATATACCAGGCTTATTGGGTTACGAAAAATCCGCACCATTTGGTAAGTCAAAGTAGTGCATAATCAATACCGTATGCTCAATGCTAACGTAGATTGATTGAGAAATAATTTACGAGACCTCGTCTTTCAGTAGATAGCATAAAGACTGTCTCGCTGTTAGATCCATTCAGTGCTATACCACACCAATGTCATCTTATTTCAGTAAGGCTTAGAAATAATCGGACTGACATTGCAACCTTTCACGATAGGTAGTCTAAGCCTATCTAGGTTGTGAAATTATTCTTTTTCTTTGTTTAGAACTGACCGTGTTACCTTAAAGTGAACGACGCCCACAACCGGTCTACTAAAACAAAGACTTAGACTTTGTTAAGTTACTTATACATTTAAATATGCAATAAACATCCATTAAATGTAAAACATAACAACATTATGACAAAAATAATCTGTTTATTCATTTGGAAAATAAAATAAGAGTTTTAACAGTATTCAATTACTCGAAAGGTGATTTCTAGTATACAAACTCTAACACAAACTAGAGGTGGTAAAAAGTACTTTATCACTTTCATAGATGGTTGCAAAAGATATTGCTACATTTATCTTTTAAGAAGTAAAGATGAAGCAATAGAAGCGTTCAAAAATTATAAGAACGATGTTGAGAATCAACTTGGTTGTAAAGTCAAAGCGATTCGAAGTGATAGAGGAGTCGAGTATGTAGCCCGTTTGAGGAGTTATGCAATGCAAGGGGTATAATTCATCAAACAACAACTCCATATTCACCACAATCTAATGGTGTAGCAGAACGCAAAAATCGAACTCTAAAAGAGATGATGAATGCGTTGCTAATGAGTTCAGGATTACCACATAACATGTGGGGGGAGGCTATCTTGACAGCCAACTATATCCTAAACAAAATTCCACTCAAAGGAAAAGACATCACTCCTTATGAGTTATGGAAAGGAAGGAAACCATCTTACAAATACCTCAAAGTGTGGGGGTGTTTGGCGAAGGTGATGGTTCCCCCGCCCAAAGAAGTCACAATTGGACCTAAAACGGTTGATTGTATCTTCATTGGATATGCAATTAACAGTAGTGCATATAGATTTGTTGTTCACAAGTCTGAAATATCGACTATTACAGTAGGAATAACAATCGAGTCAAGGAATGCCGTATTTCTCGAAAATACATTTCCTTGCAAGGAGAAAGAAGAAGTCCCAATCAATTCTGAGACAAGAATTGAGGAAGAGGCCACTAGTTCTAAAACAGTGGATGAAGCCACTAGTTCTAAATCCGCAGATGAAGAGCCTAAATCGCGCAAGCGAGTGAGGCCTGATCCAAGTGATGCAGTACTAAGACGTGGTAGTAGGGTCAGAACACTAAAAACATTTGGTCCTGACTACATTGCTTTTATGTTGGATGAAGAGCCAACGTTAATAAAAGTAGCATTCGATGGCCCAGACGGGTTACATTGGAGAGAAGCTGTTCAAAGCGAAATTGACTCAATTTTGCTAAATCACACTTAGGTGTTGGTTGATTTGCCCGAAGGTGCGAAACCTTTTGGGTGCAAATGAGTGCTTAAAAGAAAATTTAAGGCCGATGGAACAGTGGATAAGTATAAAGCCCGATTGGTTGTAAAGGGTTTTAAACAAAAGGAAGGACATGACTTCTTCGATACCTATTCACCTATAACGAGGATTACATCTATCCGAGTGCTTCTCGCGATTGCTGCATTGCACAATCTTGAGATTCATCAAATGGAGGTTAAGACTGCGTTTCTAAATGGTGAACTAGAGGATGAAATCTATATGGAACAACCCGAAGGGTTTGTAGTACCTGGACAAGAGAAGAAGGTATGCAAACTGGTTAAGTCCCTCTATGAATTGAAACAAGCGCCGTTGCAATGACACTTGAAGCTTGATAATGTAATGTTATCAAATGGGTTTAAAATCAACGAGTGTGAAAAATGTGTCTATATTAAAAGCACTGATAACGGGTACGTTATAGTGTGTCTTTACGTTGATGACATGTTAATCATGGGTAGTAACACTCAAGTGATTAACGAGACAAAGGCCATGTTAAAGAGAAACTTTGACATGAAAGACATGTGTCTAGCCGATGTAATTCTTGGAATGAAAATTCTAAGAACATCAGATGGAATCATCTTAACCCAATCTCATTATGTTGAGAAGATATTGAAGAAATTCAATGCCTACGATGGCGCGCCGGTTAAGACTCCAATTGAACTCGATGTTCACTTGAGCAAAAACAAGGTCAAACCCGTTGCACAAGAAGAATATGCACGGGTCATTGGGTGCATTATGTACTTGACTAATTGCACTCGACCGGACATTGCTTGTGCCGTGAACAAGTTGAGTCGTTACACGAGTAATCCAAGCAAAGAGCATTGGAGAGCTCTTGTAAGGGTTTTGAGATATCTAAAGCATACTCAAAATCATGGGCTACACTTTTCGAGATACCCCCCGGTACTTGAAGGGTACTGTGATGCGAATTGGATATCCGACAATAAGGACTCACTTTCAACAAGTGGATACGTCTTTACTATTAGGGGTGGTGCTGTCTCGTGGAAATCCACGAAACAGACATGTATAGCCCGTTCAACCATGGAATCAGAATTCATAGCTTTAGATAAAGCTGGGGAAGAAGCCGAGTGGCTTAAGAACTTCCTTGAGGATATTCCAGGTTGGTCTAAGCCAGTGCCACCAGTGTTGATTCACTGTGATAGCCAAGCCGCTATCGGGAGGGCAAACAATGGATTTTATAATGGTAAGTCTCGACATATCCGTCGACGACATAATACTGTGAGACATTTG
Source organism: Salvia hispanica (assembly GCF_023119035.1). NCBI lineage: Eukaryota > Viridiplantae > Streptophyta > Magnoliopsida > Lamiales > Lamiaceae > Salvia > Salvia hispanica. The sequence continues at coordinate 25,622,656 of NC_062970.1, read as the reverse complement.
ATCACAACAGGCGTGATTACAATTGACTATGTAAAGTCAATAGATAATCTAGCGGATCCGCTAACCAAAGGGTTAAACTGTGATCAAATGAATAAGTTGCTAGAGGGAATGGGTTTGAAATCCACAAACTAAAGAATTGTCATAGTAGTAACCCAACCGTGATGACTGGAGATCCCAAGAACTTGGTTCAATGGGAAAACTAAGCTATGAGAGTTCGTGTGAAACACTCATCTACATCTATTCCCTAAAGAGCAATAGAGTGTTGAAAAACTTGCCTTGTGGTGAGGATAAGTCTATGACTTTTAATGATTCCTAAGGATCTCAAGGAGATTGAGTTCTCAAAGAGACCGAGTAGGGCAAGATACTCGAGTAGGAATCACCTATGTAAGTGTGAAGTGTGGCCGCTTCAAATTACACACTTATGAATCTAAAGTGGTGTCCAAGGCCGCAAAGGACACAAAACGTGAGAACGGATGAGGTTGAGGTGTTTAAGTGTTAACACCATTGTCTCGGTGCACGCCGTGGGGGACTAGTTCAAAGCATCGAGCTACTAGGCCGCATGTGTATCCGATGGCGTTGACTATGGAAGGTTCAAAGCTAAAAGCTACTTATCCTTATGTTTATATACCTCTCGAGGGTTGAGCTTGTGTCTGCATGCATATGCATTTGGCTATTTCCACTCATGTGGGGGATTGTTGGAATTTATGCCGGTCAATGGAGTTTGACCAAATTATAATTTCAACGAGACTTTAATTTTGTAAAATTAAATGATATAGCGTCGGTTATCTCTTGACCGACTCCTAGACCTAGACACAAGAAAAACTAAGAAAATATAAGAAAATCATACAAACATGTAAAACACATATACATGAGCTAGTTTCAATTTTAGGCATCTGTCCCCACAAGATTAAGGTCATTCCAATAGTTTGCACTCCTCCAAATAGGCCCTTTCCCTTCCTTTACCTAGCCAATCTGTCAGCTTGTCAAGATAGCTTTCTACTTACCCAATTGTTAGATTCACTCGATCACTCATTCCTCACCAGGGATGTTAGGATCGATTCTCTCTTAAGTTAATGCTACACCACTGAAGCGTTGGGTTATGAGAGTTTCTCCTTCCTGGGTCAGGCTATTATCATTCCTGTTTTTAGACCATTCCCCCTCTGGACTTCGTCCAGCTTATTCCTCCTTTTTTTTTTTCTTTTTTTTTTTTTATTTTTTTTTTTTTTTTTTTTCTCTGGACTTTGTCCAGCTTATTCCTCCATTTTTTCCTTTCTTCTGGACTTCGTCCAGCTTATAACGCCTTTCCCTGGACTTCGTCCAGCTTATACCTTCATAACCCAATTCCCAATTTTTTCTCCTTCATAGCTCTTCTTCCCTAAGCATTCAGTGGTGGCCCTTAAACATGTGTTAGCTCAAAGTTATCTGAGGTTTATAACTCACTATATAGTAGGGCTTCACAACTAAGTAAGTAGAGGCATTCTCCATCGTTCTCGCTTCACTCAAATTAACTAGGCTTATTTAAGGAAAAAGCTTCTAAGTTGAAATGCCTTCTATCTTCAATTACTTTCACTAAGGGAATCATGCCGTATTATATCCACTGGCTCATGTGACAACACTTAAGACTAACAGACTCTTAATATGCAACACGGATAATGCATTGACTCCTCTCCCCCTCCCACTTCACTCAAGCTTGTCCCTAAGCCATCGTCGTGAAGGGGGAAACAGAGAGATCAATGCAAAACAAAATAATAAAACTTCTCACACTTAGACCAAGCAATGGGCTAAGTGGGAGAAAGAACACAGAAAACATAGGAAAACAAATAAAACAACAGAAAACACAAACTTCTCACACTTAGACCACGCAGTGGGCTAAGTGGGAGAAGATATAACAAATGTTAAACACATATATAACAGGTAAACAATAAAAAAAATGAAAAGAACGACAAATAAAAGTTACTTGGTCAAGAGACGATGGATCACTTCTGGGACTGGCTCCCTCGAGAGCCAGACTGGGGTGGGATTCCGGGTCGGGTCACTTTCACTTTCTTCTTAGCTGGCTGCTCCAGCTCTTCCTCCTTCTGCTCTGGGATTTCCGGTACTGACTTTCTCACGATAGACTTTGATTTTGGTGGGGCTGGAACTTGCACGGGAATGGTCGGGGAGATCAACTGCAGCGACTGCTGTGGTCGCTTGACGGAGGGACCGCTGCTGAGTGGGCCGCTCTGACTTCACAAGCTCGGACCCAGGAGTTGTCCTCGACTGGGCCAAGGGGAGCGTCTGCTGCATCCACTTCAACATTTTCAATGAAAGCTCCACCGCTTCCGTCATCCTATCATTCTGTTTGGCACATTTCACTGCCAAATCAGCAATATTTCCCCTCAGTGGTCTGTACTTCCTCCCGATTTCCCATCAATCTTTTTCCTCATCCCACCGAGTTCCTTTATCATATCCTTCCTCATCATCTGCATCTCCTTTTTCACGTCTTGGACTTCCTTGCGCAGCTCCTCAACTTCTTCACTCGGTATGGCTTCATCGGCTTCCTCCGGCTCTGCCTTCACCTTGTCTCCTAATGAATAGAAGAGAGTTTTGGTGCCTTGAGTCTGCAGCAACCCCTTGTTGAAGAAATAATCAACACTAAACACCTCCGGGGGGTCGCACATGACTACTAGCGGAGCGGCCTTAGCAATTCTCATTTCTATATTCCTCTGAAGGTAAGCGCCGATGAGGTGGCAGGTGTACATATGACGCCCCGGGTTGCTCGTCATCTGATGGCACGCCTGCGCCATCCAATATCCGAGGTGCACCTTAACACCCTCCGCCATGCACCATGTGAAGTAGAGATCGGTAGTAGTGAGAGCTGAATTCGCACTGCCCATCAA
>NC_062970.1:25477165-25619677 GCF_023119035.1 Salvia hispanica | reverse complement strand
AAGTCAAACTTATTGATTATGTGATGTGGCATGTGATTTATTAATTTATGAGGTGAAATATTCGTTTAAGGGTGAGTGAGAATATTAGAGAAAATTTCCATAAATACTAGCCACTCAATTCTTGAGATTTTCGACCCCCTTGACTTTTGAAGAAGAAATTCTATTTTTCCGGATTTAATTTAATTCTTGGGATATTTATCCAAATTAAATCCAAGACCCAATTATTCCTTATTTTAATGGGAAAATCGACACCCCCTTATTTAATAGTGATTTTCGAAAATCACCATGTTGGGGAGGAAATAATATTTTGCTTATTTTATTGATTCCTTATTTGATTTCCTTCCATACCTAGAATTTAAATATTCTACCAAATCTTTCCATACCTCAAGAGATCTTGTCATATTCTATTTTAGTTAATATTAAAAAAACTCATTCCTTAGCTAATACACGCCTAGTTCCATTCTCCAAATTGGTGAGGATTTTTATTTATTTATTTAATTTTCTCCGTGATATTTTATTCTACTCCGTAAAATATACCAAAACAAAATCTTAGCTAATGGAGAGCCATATATTTCGAAATTTCCATGCTTGAGACCCTAGTCTATTTTTGTTAATTATTCCTTCCTACTTCACAATATTTATTTATTTAATTGTGAAGAATAAGATCTTACCAAATATTCTATTTATTTACCTAAAGATCTTATTGGACTCTATAAATAAGGAGCCAAAACCTAACCCTAGCCCCCATGTATTTTTCGTCCCTCCCCCTCTTTCACTCTCTCTCAATGTTCTTCTACTCTACTCCATTAATCCTTCATCCTTTGAGAAGAAATTGAAGTTTGATCCAAGAATTTTCGGAGAACCAAGCCTTTACTTACTTTCTACCGATCGTTTTTCTCAAAAAGGTATTCTTATAATTATCTTCTTCTTCTACTCGAATCCTTTTCTTTCTAACCGATTAATCGGTATTCTTGAACCTTCATGCATGTTAATTGAGCGAAAGTGGGATAAAAGGGATATAGAAAATATGTATGCATGATGTGTGTGTGATGTGCGTGTGTGTCGTGTGTGTCGAGTGTGTGTGTGTGTGTTGTGGCAAAATACTCATGTGCGATATATGTTGATGTTAGATCTAGAGTTGATATGCGAGTAAATTATATATAGTGAACATGTTTATGTTTGGTCATATTAAGTTAAGTCGTTGGGAAAAGGGAAAAACGTCGAGACATGCATGAATTAGGTTTTGAATTGTGAATTTGATTTGTATGTACCTATGTGATTTAAAAGGTGAAACCCCGGTTGCAAAGTCAGATAAAGGAAAAGAGAAACTTACTTGAAATCTAAACAGTCGAGGTGGGCTTTACTCTAAAAACTCTCTTTTATTTTATCAAAATGTTGTTTGGTGTTATAAGGGTGGTTTAACTGTTATGCCATACCTATGTTTGTTTTTAATGTGACACTTGATATGCTTATACGAATTCGGGTCTAAGTACGGGCCGCAAACCCTACCAGGCTGTGTACACGAGGGGATCGTGGCCACACTTTCGTCGCACCTTGGATATGATTGAGATTGTGGAATTTGATGAGAAAATGGGAGATATTTGATTGGCCAATCTATGAAAAATATTTTGTGATACTCGATGATATTTTTGTTTTGATAAAATGTAAAACTCGAGTACACTTGGTAAGGGTGGCATAACTTATAAAATGTTTTGGCAACGAGCTCACTGAGTATTTCAAAATACTCAGCCCTGCATGTGTTTTCCTTATGTGCAGGTTGAATGGCGACGAGCGGTGGCGGGTGTTGACCTCATTAATTAATTAAGACGGTTGTTCTGAACACTGAGTGTAGTCGTGTCTCCATACATGGCTCCACTACTCTTGGTCTTTTCCGCTGAATTCTTGACACATTCTAGTACTCTTTGATTACTTTGAGTTTGCCCCTTTTGAGTTAGAAGTTTGAGACTTGTTGTGGTTCTGTTGACTCATGTTGAACCCCTTCTGATTTCGATCACGTTTTATGATATTTATCCTTCATTTATTCCTCTTGACTAAATCGTTGACTTAGGGCTTGTTAGTTCGTTTAATGCCTTAGTCGAACCTCTTTTATTGAAACCCTAGGCTTTATTCTCAGTGCTTTGAAGTCCGTTTTGGTAGCAGCCCCCGTATTTATTGTACCCTAGAATTCTGGGCTGTTACAATAATAATGACGATCGCTATCTAGGAAGACTTAAATGCAACAACGATCATAGGCTAGGGTCTCATTTAAAGTAAATTTTACCAGAGCATTTAATGAACAATTAAGTAGGAGAAGAATAATGCCTTAGCAATGGAATCCAACAAAAAAAGCTATCACAATAAATGCTCCGAAATAGCAAAGTTCCCAAAATAATCTCATCTGTTTCATATCTAAAATATTCCCACGAAATAAAAGAATTCAACCCAACCAAAAGATCACAAGTTTTCATAATATAGCGGAAGCAACCAAGAGAGAAGTGAAGCTATGTATGGAGACACAACGACACTTAAAGTTTCAACAGATCATGTTATTATTTCCTACTCAACACCGCCGCCCGCTCGTCACCGCTCAACCTGCACATAGGAAAAACACATGCAGGGAGTATAATCATACTCAGTGGACTCATTGCCGAAAACAGTTTTATCACAAAAATAGTTATCATGTCATTTTCAAGTGTCCATCGGGGTTTTATCTTTAGAAAGGCCCGAGGCACCACAATATATATTCTTTATCAAATATCACGGTCGCGCAACCATTTTTCACATCGACGTTTACCATATCCTCATTCTACATGACAAGGAATGCGGCCGCAATCCAGGTCACTAGACCGGCCGACCCGTACGCCAGCACTCGGTCTAACATTGGTGTACACTAACCTAAGTAGAGTTTGCGGCTCTACAAGGATCCGAATTCGATTAAATCAATAGTGGCATAGCCACGAGGGATAGGCACGACAAAACAAATCAAGGCATGATAACACATATCTCATTCTCATCAATATCAGTTTAGGACAATGTCCTTATTTTAAAAGAAAGCCCACCTCGTCGGCTTAGCTCGAAAGTATTCTCTTCTCCTCGTTTATCACGCTGAGAGCGCGAAGTATCACCTTTAAATTAGGCGTATCACAAATCAGTTTCGAACATTGATTCAAAATCATGCATGTTCCCACGTTTCCCTTTTTCCCATCGATAAATCTTTAATATCATCATCCAAAAATCAAAGTACGATTAGTATATCATTTTTATTCGAATAACAACTCCAGATTCACCATTAAATCGTGTCGCGCATGAGTGTTCTACACACACACACCACACGCACACGAACACAACACATGTGCACGCCTTCCGAGGCGTGCACGCACACACACACACTCGGTCACACACACACACTTATCACATGCATCCCAAGTTCATCATTTTAATTCCCCTTCACTCAATCTAAATGCATGTGGACTCAAGAACACCGATTAATCGGTAGAGGAAGAAAAGATTAATAATAGAAGTACCTTTTCTTGCAAAAACAAACGGTAGAAACAAATAGGATCTTGATTCTTCAACAAAATCTTGAATATCAGCTTCAATTCTTCTCCAAAAGATGAATAATTAATGGAGAAAGTAGAAGAAAAATTTGAGAGAGTGGGGAGAGAGGAGAGAACGAAAATTGGGAGTGGGGGGCGTGATTTATGATGTGCTAGGGTTAGGTTCTCACTCTTATTTATAGAGTGCAAGATATAATCCAATAATTAAATAAATAAAGATTTGGAAAGATTTGTTGGTGTAACTGGCGTTAAAACCGTTGAGAAAATGGAGGATTTCGAATTTCTTAGGCTATTTAATTAGCCTATGATTTAATTTGAATATTTCACGGAGTAGAATAATATATCACGGAGCAGAATAAAATAATAAAATCCTCCCCAAATAATAGTAGTAGGCGATTTTTATGCCTCTCCCACAAGGAATTTAAATTCAAATCCTAATTTAATTAGGATATGACAATATCTTCTTAGATATGGCAAGATATGGTAAGATATTCTAGCATATTTATATTTATTCATGGAAGAGAATAAATAAGGGATCAAATAATATAATATTAAAATCCCTTCTCCCATAAAATAGGAGATTTCGAAAATCACCCTTGAGATAATATAGGGTTTCGAAAATTTCATCAATAAATAAGGAATATTTGGACTTTGGATTTAATTTGGATAATTATCCCAAGCAATAATTAAATCCAAGAAAAAAAATAGGATTTCTTCTCCAATAAATAGGAGGAGGTCGAAAATTCCACATGATTAAATAATGCTCCCATTTAATTCTCACTCATCCCTTAGGAAAAAATAATCCACCACAATTATATTACTCCGCATCAAATATTCACACCAAATCAATCATCTCTTTATTTTCTCTTCATTTTCTCAACGCATTGACCTTTCAACGGCCACGTCATATTTTCCACATCTTTGACTATTCAATAGCCACGTCATATTTTCAACAAGTTGACTATTCAACTCAATCTCAACTCCCATACACAATTAGGTCACAAAGACATCATGCAATTAATCACTCATCAATTAATCCACATATCATAGCATTTAAGGCATTTAATGCAAAAATTTTATAACACGAAAATTAGGGTTTGAAAAAGTGGGGCGTTACATTCCACCACCCTTAAAAGAAATTTCGTCCCGAAATTTGGTACTTCATGGAAAAAGTTCCGGGTACAGTTCCATCATCTTGTCTTCAAGCTCCCACGTGGCTTCTTCATATTCGTGGTTCCTCCATAGTACTTTCACGCTAGCAATGGATTTATTTCTCAAATTCTGAACCTTTCGGTCCAAGATCATTTGGGGTCTCTCTTCGTAGCTCAAGTCGGAATTCAGCGCGACTTCTTCGTAGTGAATCACGTGCTTCGGATCGAACACATATTTTCGCAACTGCGATACGTGAAAGACGTTGTGCACGTTTCCAAGACTTGGCGGTAGCGCCAATCGATAGGCTACAGGTCCTATTCCTTCTAGAATTTCGTAAGGCCCGATAAAACGTGGTTTCAATTTTCCTTTAACACCAAAACGCGTTATCCCTTTCGACGGGGACACTTTAAGAAAAACCTTATCACCGGCTTGAAATTGTAAGTCGGTTCGTCGGACGTCAGCGTATGACTTTTGTCTGTCCTGGGCTTCCTTTATTCTCACACGAATTTGTCGAACGACTTCAACCATCTCTTCGACCGCATCGGGTCCTAGCACCCGTCGCTCTCCAACTTCATCCCAGTAGAGCGGCGATCTACATTTTCTTCCGTATAAGGCTTCATATGGCGCCATGTTGATTGTTGCTTGGAAGCTGTTATTGTAAGCAAATTCAATTAGCGGTAGTACGGACTCCCAACTTCCACCGCGGTCGAGTATCACGGCTCTCAACATATCCTCGAGGGTTTGGATCGTCCTCTCGGATTGCCCATCGGATTGCGGGTGAAACGCCGTGCTAAAATTCAATCGTGTTCCAAGCTCGCGCTGTAGACTAATCCAAAATTTCGATGTGAACTTCGGGTCACGATTAGACGTAATTGTCACTGGGACTCCGTGCAATCGCACGATCTCCTTTATGTAGATCCGAGCCAGCTTGCTCGATCCATGGGTTACCGGAATCGGTATGAAATGCGCACTCTTGGTAAGTCGATCTATAATCACCCAGATTGCGGTGTTCCCATTTAGGGTCTTCGGCAAGGCCGTCACAAAATCCATGGCGATGTGCTCCCATTTCCACTCGGGTATCTCCAATGGTTGTAATTTTCCATGCGGTCGTTGATGTAATGCCTTCACCTGTTGGCAGGCTAAGCAACGTTCCACAAATGCCGCGATATCTCTCTTCATGCCATTCCACCAAAAGGACTTTTTCAAGTCTTGGTACATCTTCGTGCTCCCAGGGTGGGCAGTGTATGGAGTTTCATGAGCTTCGCTCATGATCTCGTTCTTAAGTTCCTCGTTGTTTGGTACGCACAACCTTCCTTCAAAGATGAGGGCGTTGTCGGACTCCTCACTAAATTTTCCGGATTCACCGGTTCTCACTTCAATTCGGATTTCCTCTAGTTCCGCATCCATCCGTTGCGCTGCAACGATTCTCGTTTTCAGATCTGGTTTAACCACCAAAGTGGCAATTCGCCCTTCCACTGTTTCGGGTGCTCTTATCACTTTTAATCGCATTTTGCTAAATTCTCGTATCAAGCTCTCCTCTTCCGTCAGAAAAGTAGCTATTTGCGAATGATCTCTACGGCTCAAAGCATCTGCCACCACATTTGCTTTGCCGGGGTGGTAGTTGATGCCACAATCGTAGTCCTTCACTAGTTCGAGCCATCTTCGTTGTCGCATATTCAAGTCTCTCTGCTCGAAGAAATACTTTAAGCTCTTGTGGTCCGTAAAGATTTCACATCTAACTCCGTAGAGATGATGCCTCCAAATCTTTAGGGCATGTACCACTGCTGCTAACTCCAAATCGTGCGTTGGGTAATTCAACTCGTGTGGTCTCAACTGTCGTGACGCGTAGGCGATCACCTTGTTGTTTTGCATCAACACACATCCTAGTCCAACCTTCGAAGCATCGGTGTAGACTACGTAGTTCGCTCCTAACACTGGCGCGGTTGTCAACTTCTCCTTCAAGAGTTGAAAACTTGCTTCACACTCTGGGGTCCAATTCACCTTGACTCCCTTCTTAAGTTGTTGCGTCATTGGTCTCGCTATCTTGGAGAATCCTTCTATGAACCTTCGGTAGTATCCTGCCAATCCTAGGAAACTTTGAATTTCATTTGGTGTTGAAGGCGACTTCCATTGTTGTACCGCCTCAACCTTGGCGGGGTCCACTCGGATTCCTTCTGCCGACACAATATGTCCTAGAAAGTCCACTTCCTTCAGCCAGAATTCACACTTGCTGAATTTGGCGTACAACTTCTCGGTCCTCAACGTCTCCAACGTGATTCGTAGGTGCTCCTCATGCTCCTTCTCGTTCTTTGAGTAGACTAGTACGTCATCTATGAAGACTAAAACGAATTTATCCAAGTACGGATGGAATATTCGATTCATCAAGTCCATGAACACCGCTGGGGCATTCGTTAGGCCGAACGGCATCACAACGAACTCGTAGTGTCCATATCTCGTACGAAATGCGGTCTTCGGTATGTCCTCCCTTCGAACTCTTAGCTGATGATATCCGGACCTCAAGTCCATCTTTGAAAACACGCCTGCTCCTCGAAGTTGATCGAACAAGTCATCTATCCTCGGCAGTGGATACTTGTTCTTTAGAGTCAATTTGTTCAACTCCCTATAGTCGATACACATTCTCATCGACCCGTCCTTCTTCTTCACGAAAAGTACTGGTGCACCCCATGGCGAGACGCTAGGCCTAATAAAACCTAGGTCCATGAGTTCTTGGAGTTGTATCTTTAATTCCTCCAACTCTTTAGGCGCCATTCGATATGGTGCCTTGGATACGGGTGCGGCTCCCGGTTCAAGGTCAACCGTGAACTCCAATTGTCGATCTGGCGGTGGTCCAGGTAACACTTCTGGAAAAACGTATGGAATTCTTGCACGACAGCGACCTCTTCCATCTTCTCCTCGTCCTTCTCTTCTCCATGGAGGTAGACAAGATAGGCGGTTCACTATTTTTTCATCATTGCGGTCGCCTGAAGCGCGGATATGATGGCGGTTCGCTGGTTCATCGAGATTCCATGGTATATGATGGGTTCGCTTCCCGGAGCTTGTACAGATATCTGCCTCTCCTTACAACGAATCGTCGCAAAGTTCGTTGTCAGCCAGTCCATTCCCAAGATTATGTCAATATCCTCCATTTTTATGACTTGCAAGTTGTGAGCAACTATCTTAAGTTCTCCCATGACAATTTCTACGTTCGAGCACGTTCTAGATATTTCTATCATTCCTCCTACTGGTGAGGACACCATCATTCTACATTCAGATTCGCTAGTAGGCAAGCTCAAAGTGTGCACACATAGTTCAGATATAAATAAGTGCGATGCGCCCGTGTCAAACAACACAACAACGGGGGTATCAAGAATTTCGCCATACTTGTCAAGTTTCCTTTCCCACGATCCTCTTGCTCTTTCTTCGGCTTCTTCTGTTCCAGCGCGAACGCTCTAGCTTGGGGAGGAAGTCTGGGGCGGTGAGGTTGTTGTTGCCGCGATGATGGGTCGCGATTTCCTCCCGATTCATTCGGCGGTGCCCTCGCTTGTTGACGGGATCCCTGATCGTTCTGTCTCGATCCCGATCCTACCTTGTTATTTGGACACTCCCTAGAGAAGTGACCGTTTCCTCCACAAGTGTAGCACTTAATCACGTTCTGGTACCGACATTCTCCGAAATGGTACTTAGAGCACACATTGCATTGTGGTGCCCTAGGTCGGTAGTCTCCTCTCTGGCTAGACGTATGCTGCCCTCCTCCGTGCTGGGATCGATGCTGGCTCGACTGGTGCCGTTTTCCATCGTGTGAAGTTCTAGGCTCATCCCACTTCCGTTTCTCTCTGGAGTAGTGCGGTGGGGGCAAAGACGAGGTAGTGTTCTCCTTAGCTCTCTCCTTAGGCATTGCTGCCTCAATATCTAGCGCAAGTGCTAATGCTTCGGTGTAGGGGAGTCTCCCTCGGCTGGCCAACGACATTCTTATCTCGGGTTTTAGTCCCTCACGGAACTTGTCGGACAGCTTCTCATCGGTGTCGACTTGATCGGGGGCATACCGGGTCATGTTGTTGAGCGCTCGATCGTACTCGGTCACCGTCATGCGTCCTTGAGTCAGATTGTGAAACTCAGATGCCTTTGCTTTCCGATAGCTCTTCGGCACATACTTATTGTATATTTCCGACTTGAAACCTTCCCATGTCATCGCCTCTACTTGGTTTCGTGGCATAGTCTTCGTTCTAGTATCCCACCAAAAGTCAGCTGCCTCAGTCAGTTGATGGGTCACACAACTCATGCGTTCTCTATCGTTGCATCTCAAAATCGCGAAGATGCGCTCTATTGCCCGGATCCAAGATTCAGCCTTGGCCGGTTCTCCCAATCCGTCAAACACAGGTGGCTTTTGCTCCAAAAATAGCTTCACAATTTCTCGATCGACCGGAGGCGGTGGAGGCGGAGGAGGCGGAGGATGCGGGATGGGTTGTGACACGCTGTCCTCTTCCTCCATTTGAGGAGTTTGTTCTCGGTGGCGTCTCGGCGGCATTCTGGTTTATCAACACACGAATTATTCCCATGATTCTAACAATAGTCACGTGGTATAGTTGAATAACAAGGTTCATGGGTCAATTGTTTTAGAGTATATGGCCAAGCACAAGATATCAAAAGTTCGTCACATAGACGGATTGCAAAGAGTAGTGTCAATCATTATTACAAAAATCGGTTGCGTCAAGGTTATCAAAAGATCAGTGTTCCATATCATCAAGGTAATCACTTCAAGGTAATTAAGTGCGAGTACAGGGCGCCATAAGGTACTCAAAGATGGTGGTGCGATAAGAGGCATGATGTGATGGCGTGATAACATAGTGATAGATAATTTGTACCATGTACGAAAGGCAATCTATTGCATCAAAAATAATATCTCCCCATGGCATATTAATCAAAAACGTTGCCTCATAGAGGTCTTAGTATCAAAATCAAAGAGTAGCAAAACTAACGAAAGTGGGTAGAAAATCAAGCATATCAATCCAAAAAAAACATGGGGGAAGCAAAACAAATATTCCACGACTATCACTCCTAGTCGATGTCGTTCATATCCTCCTCGGGGTCCTCGTCCTCATCCATTTCCAAAGCAGGTCCTTCCTCGTCCGGTCCCTCATTCTCGCCATATTCACCAACATCCGGGGGCGGTGGAGTTATCGCACGCATGTCCTCCACATTCCCATGGATGATCAAAGGGTTAGCCGCATTAGCCTTAAGTCTTGGCTTAGTAGGGACACGATCAACATGCGGCTCCTTATCGCGACGATATCTCCATCGGCGGACCTGACTTGGCGGATACTTGTGCGGTGGAGGACCAAGCGGCGGTCCGTCCCTTGCAGCTGCCATGGCTGGGAGTAGTACTCCTATCAAGCCGATCATATCGCCTCGAGGCTTGTACTCTGGCGGACGGAACCACGTATATGCAATGCAGCTTTTGACAGGGACGAGGTTTTATATTAAGGGGTGGCGACTCTTGTGTGTGCGTTTCAACTGGCCAGGAGGGTGCCTAGACCTAGCTGTGTCGTTGGGTCTGTGCCTAAAACCTCTTGTCAACAAAAATACCTCAACCCACTTCTACTGGCTAGTATAGTAGAGTAAGGGTCGATCCCACAGAGATGGATGTAGGCGAAGTGCAATTGCAAAGACATTTTGGAAGGGTTGGTTAGCTACCACGCTTTTGGGGTTGAGTTCTACCTAGGCGTAAAATTAAAATGAGACTCTACCTATACTGACCAGTAGGTAACTAAATGCTTAATGCTACTGGATGTGTACGTGATTGTGAAAGCTGGACACCTAGTTGTGCATATGAGAAGCTACTAGACAAAAGGTAAAGGAAATCAAAGGACATGCTGGCAGACTGGCTGCTGGGTTGCAGAAAAGCTGAAAAAAGTGCAAGTACAAAAGCAAAAAGTAACAAAAGCAACATATCTTTGATTGTGACATTTTCTTCTTCACCAAGCTAAACTAACTAGATCTAACAAACTCCATTGATGAATGCTCAAGCTCAAAAATTCGTAAATGCAATACTTAACTTGAAATCAAGAACGAAAGCAAGAAAAACTGAGATTTACGCATACTGGTCAATAGGACAAAGTGACAGAAACAAACAAAAATGAATTCCATGCATTTTTGTGAAACTTAAACCGATTAAAACTTGTAAACACTTGAGGAAAGACTAGATCTAACTAAGCTAGGCAGATTCAAGCACTTAAACAACAGAAATCAACATAAAACTATCAGATCTAGCTAACTAGAGAGATTTAAAGCAATAACAAAGCTAAAACTCAAATAAAACCATAAAAACTTAACTTCATTCAAACGTTCAAATCAAAATATGCTTCAAACAAATTTAACTACTGAAATCCGAGACAAATGCAAGTAAAACAAGTTCTTAAACTAAGAAAGCATTAAAAGAAAGCATATAAATGGCTGATGGCTTCTTCTGAAACTGGAACTGGACTACGGCGGCTGGAATGATTCAGGCATGATGACTCCCCGCCGGCTGGTGGCCGGAATCTTCATGGCAGGCTGCTGGATTTAGAGAGTGGAACTTAGAGCTAATGGAGCTATTCTCTCAAAAGTGATTTCAAAGTGATAAGTCAAATGTGATGATAAAGTGTTAAGTCCAAAAAAAAGTGATGATCCCCTTATGTTCAACTCCTATTTATAGGGTGGCTTGCCCTAATTTCTAGGGCTGCCTCTTCATGCGAAATGACAATTTTGCCCCTCTTTAGTAGTTGATTGTTCCAAGCAAGTCCTTCTTTCTCGTGTCCAGTTCCGTAGCATCCCATCCTGACCAGTTTGCACCTTTTCTGCCCATAATTGCCAGTTTGCACTTTTTCTGCTCATACTGGCCAGTTGCACACTTTTTGCTGCTTTTTCACTCGAATTTCTTCCGATCATTTCCTCCTGATTTGGTACCTCAACCTGCACACTTTAGCAACTATTTTGCAGATATTATCCAATAAAGCACGTTATACTGACCAGTGACCAAGGCTTAGAACGAGACTCATCAGCAGTCCATTCACTCCATGGAGATGGCAGGCTGTGGATCAATTTTGAGATCCCCGCGTGATGGGTAGCTCCTCCATACGCGTATGCATCCATCCAGCGATCGTAGAGAGATGAAGAGAGCATAAAGTAAGAGAGAGTAAAGTAGGTGTGGAAAATGTGTTGAGTTTTACTGAAAAAGGAAAATGACTCTATTACTATGGAACGTATCAAAATGGCAAATTGACTCTATTAATATGGAACGGATGGAGTATTTGTTTTTTATATTTTATGTTTACAAACATATCAATTAGGAAGAATAAATATAAAAACACCACAAATTAAAAGGCAAATCCTATTGTCAATATTTATTTTTTACTTTTTATGCTTGCAAATATGGAAAATGGTCGGAATTTAATTATTGAATTTAGAGAGAAATTGAGATGGGGAAGAGAGTGGAGTGAAAGGTGTGAAATAAAGTAAAAACAAATGGTGATATATATAGAAGAAAATACAAAAAAATTAAAAAAAATGAAAATGTGTGCATCGTCCGGACTATCATCCGACCTCCTTACCCCCCCACAATGGGGCGGAGGATAGGCGGGAGGATTCAAAAAATGATGCATCGTCCGCGGAGGATGGAAGCGGCATAGAGCGTGGTGCTGCAGTGGGCGCCCTAAGGCGCGCGGTGCGCCCGATGCATCGGACGGACTTTAAGGCGCCCATTGTGGATGCCCTAATGTTTTTATCTTCGCCCATTCCTCATTGCAATGTCTTATAGTGTAACGACCCGCCATTTTAGGGTACAATAATAATGGCGATCGCTATCTAGGAAGACTTAAATGCAACAACGATCATAGGCTAGGGTCTCATTTAAAGTAAATTTTACCAGAGCATTTAATGAACAATTAAGTAGGAGAAGAATAATGCCTTAGCAATGGAATCCAACAAAAAAAGCTATCACAATAAATGCTCCGAAATAGCAAAGTTCCCAAAATAATCTCATCTGTTTCATATCTAAAATATTCCCACGAAATAAAAGAATTCAACCCAACCAAAAGATCACAAGTTTTCATAATATAGCGGAAGCGACCAAGAGAGAAGTGAAGCTATGTATGGAGACACAACGACACTTAAAGTTTCAACAGATCATGTTATTATTTCCTACTCAACACCGCCGCCCGCTCGTCACCGCTCAACCTGCACATAGGAAAAATACATGCAGGGCTGAGTACTATAATCATACTCAGTGGACTCATTGCCGAAAACAGTTTTATCACAAAAATAGTTATCATGCAATTTTCAAGTGTCCATCGGGGTTTTATCTTTAGAAAGGCCCGAGGCACCACAATATATATTCTTTATCAAATATCACGGTCGCGCAACCATTTTTCACATCGACGTTTACCATATCCTCATTCTACATGACAAGGAATGCGGCCGCAATCCAGGTCACTAGACCGGCCAACCCGTACGCTGAGCACTCGGTCTAACATTGGTGTACACTAACCCAAGTAGAGTTTGCGGCTCTACAAGGATCCAAATTCGATTAAATCAATAGTGGCATAGCCACGAGGGATAGGCACGACAAAACAAATCAAGGCATGATAACACATATCTCATTCTCATCAATATCAGTTTAGGACAATGTCCTTATTTTAAAAGAAAGCCCACCTCGTCGGCTTAGCTCGAAAGTATTCTCTTCTCCTCGTTTATCACGCTGAGAGCGCGAAGTATCACCTTTAAATTAGGCGTATCACAAATCAGTTTCGAACATTGATTCAAAATCATGCGTGTTCCCACGTTTCCCTTTTTCCCATTGATAAATCTTTAATATCATCATCCAAAAATCAAAGTACGATTAGTATATCATTTTTATTCGAATAACAACTCCAGATTCACCATTAAATCGTGTCGCGCATGAGTGTTCTACACACACACACCACACGCACACGAACACAACACATGTGCACGCCTTCCGAGGCGTGCACGCACACACACACACTTATCACATGCATCCCAAGTTCATCATTTTAATTCCCCTTCACTCAATCTAAATGCATGTGGACTCAAGAACACCGATTAATCGGTAGAGGAAGAAAAGATTAATAATAGAAGTACCTTTTCTTGCAAAAACAAACGGTAGAAACAAGTAGGATCTTGATTCTTCAACAAAATCTTGAATATCAGCTTCAATTCTTCTCCAAAAGATGAAGAATTAATGGAGAAAGTAGAAGAAAAATTTGAGAGAGTGGGGAGAGAGGAGAGAACGAAAATTGGGAGTGGGGGGCGTGATTTATGATGTGCTAGGGTTAGGTTCTCACTCTTATTTATAGAGTGCAAGATATAATCCAATAATTAAATAAATAAAGATTTGGAAAGATTTGTTGGTGTAACTGGCGTTAAAACCGTTGAGAAAATGGAGGATTTCGAATTTCTTAGGCTATTTAATTAGCCTATGATTTAATTTGAATATTTCACGGAGTAGAATAATATATCACGGAGCAGAATAAAATAATAAAATCCTCCCCAAATAATAGTAGTAGGCGATTTTTATGCCTCTCCCACAAGGAATTTAAATTCAAATCCTAATTTAATTAGGATATGGCAATATCTTCTTAGATATGGCAAGATATGGTAAGATATTCTAGCATATTTGTATTTATTCATGGAAGAGAATAAATAAGGGATCAAATAATATAATATTAAAATCCCTTCTCCCATAAAATAGGAGATTTCGAAAATCACCCTTGAGATAATATAGGGTTTCGAAAATTTCATCAATAAATAAGGAATATTTGGACTTTGGATTTAATTTGGATAATTATCCCAAGCAATAATTAAATCCAAGAAAAAAAATAGGATTTCTTCTTCAATAACTAGGAGGGGGTCGAAAATTCCACATGATTAAATAATGCTCCCATTTAATTCTCACTCATCCCTTAGGAAAAAATAATCCACCACAATTATATTACTCCGCATCAAATATTCACACCAAATCAATCATCTCTTTATTTTTTCTTCATTCTCTCAACGCATTGACCTTTCAACGGCCACGTTATATTTTCCACATCTTTGACTATTCAATAACCACGTCATATTTTCAACAAGTTGACTATTCAACTCAATCTCAACTCCCATACACAATTAGGTCACAAAGACATCATGTAATTAATCACTCATCAATTAATCCACATATCATAGCATTTAAGGCATTTAATGCAAAAATTTTATAACCCGAAAATTAGGGTTTGAAAAAGTGGGGTGTTACATATAGGGGAGAAAATATCCCCTAATTAAAATACACATTAAGAGATGAAACAATTTCCTTTTGGAAACATTTCTTAAAATAGAAATAACATTGTCTCTACTTTTTTCTCTCTCTTCTTTAACTCACAAAACAACACTGCATAAAATCATGTGTCGAAAAGCAAACGTTTCATATTTATTGGGACGGAAGGAATACTTATTACTCCCTCCGTCTGTCACTAGGAGTCCATTTGACTTTGGCACGGGTTTTAAGAAATATAAAGAAAAGTGGGTGAGAAAAGATAGTGGAATGTAGGGTCCATTTTTATATATTAGTTTTATAATAGAATGTGAGTGAAATGAGTTAGTGGAAAGTGAGGTACCTATATTTTATAGTAAAAGTGAATCGAGACTCTTATTGACGGACGGACTAAAATAATAAACCGAGACACTTTATAGTGGACAAAGGGAGTATTTACTAGTAGTATTTGATTTGTACGCGAACTGATTTGTAAGAGGTACAAATTATATATTTAATACAATAAGTTAAACTCATGGTATTCTAGAGGCTAAATATTGTTTTGGGTGACTAGTATTAGTATTTATTTAAGTGGAAACAGTCAGTGAAATATAGTATTAATATTTATTTAATTACTATTTCCGTTTTATGCTACATGCTTATTTTTGGGTCTTAAATTAAGGATTGAGAAATTAGTGTAATAATATTACTCCCTCCGTCCCTCATAATTTGTCACTATTTGACCCGGCATAGGATTTAAGAAATGTATACATTAGTTTTATAATAAAATGTGAGTGAGAATGACTTAGTGGAATATGAGGTCCACTATCAAAAATGGTAAAAGTGAAAGGTGACAAAATTTTAGGGATGGACGAAAAAGAAAATATGTGACAAATTTTCAGGGACGGAGGGAGTAGTATTTTAAGTGTAACATGAAAACACTTAGTTAACTCTAATATTTTATTTAGATATTTTAATTCTTACTTAAAATAGAAATAGTGCAAATAATTTGGATGTGCCGAAAAAGAAAAGTGTGATTAGCATGAGACGGAGGTAGTTTTAAGCATTTATTTGAATGGTATACTATTGGCCGATGGCAATGCCGTTGGCTTTTTCTTTTTCTTTTTTTTTTTAAAAATTCGAATTTAATTTAAAAATCATTTTTAAATTAAAAAAATATTTTTCCACTTCCCAATAAATTATATCCGTTTTCTCTCCACTTTTACTTTATTTTTCATTTTTTTCCCCAAAATTCACATTTTTCATCTATAAATACCCCATTTAATTTTTAGGACTTTAATTATGTAATTTTTTTATTTTTAATGCATTTTAATATTGTGGAAATGTTTTTATTTAAATTGAATAATAGAATGGTGAGACCCTTGAGAATGTCCTTGCGAAAGAGCATGGATTTGAGTGTTGTGTTCTGGGGGAAGAGCAGGGAGTAAAAGATGAATAAAAGTGAGCTGGGCCCACTTTCATGCTCTTGCCTAAAAACATGAATGGGGATGCTCTCAGTCTCCACGTGTCATCATCGTACTCAACCTTAGTCTTTTCCTAAACTCAAATCCCAATTTTTATGTGGACAAATCTTATTAGAATTTATAGAATTGATCTCGAACTAGTGACTTAATCATAATAGAAATTAGGATCGCAAGAAAACTTTCAAACTGACACTACAATGTTTCACGAGAGATAGTCAATACCTATCCAGGTTATGATACTTTGCAAGAAACTGAGTGGGTCACATACTGTGATGATGTAATCCACTGCTAAGCTACAATGCAAAATACAGACTTGTTTACTTATTTATGTTTTTACCAATGCTAAGCTACAATATAAAATACAGACTTGTTTACTTATTTATGTTTTTAAAACATACTCTGTATGTAAATAAATCAAATACTATATGATAAAGTTAATTATTTATTATCACATCTGGTGAAAAATGAATGTAAACTTTATTGAATACAACTAATCGATCTGTGCAAGAACTCAAAAAATATTTTTCAGTGTACTAACTCTAACATGTTTTGTGTACTATATTGGATTGTCGGGCTACTCGGTTACATATTATATGGTTTATAAATCGTCAATCATAGCCCTAAACTTTGGATTTCGCCATTTCAGGTTAACCCATATCGGACTATGAATATTTATATGATTACTTTTAACTGATATTTCTATTAATAATTTTATAAGGGACACGCATAAATGAGTATTATTTGAATTCAAACTAGTAAGTTGTATGTAATTATTCTTAATGATATGAGATTATATTTTCTCTAGGTAAGTGTATTTTTAATTTATACATGTACTTTTAAAAAAGTAAAATAAATAAAATAAAATGATGATTATAAAATTTAAATAATGAACCAAATATATTTTGATATAATTTTTTAAAAAATGTGGTATGTGTGTGTAGTGTGTATTTGGAAGGTGTCAAATTTTGCAAGTATTTGGAAATCCAAATTTGTACTTTGGCTATGCAATTAAAATTTACTTTGGCTATGCAATTAAAATTTTAGGACTGAGAGAATTTGAAATAGGAAATTAATTTCAAATCTAAACTTTTGTTTTGATACCAAACATTAAGTGAATTACATCAAAAGTTCCTAACATTTCCAAAAGTTATACTGCAGGCCCCTAGGAAAAAATAATACCTCCACATAACCCTACCCTTTTACATAATCACAAATCGGGTTTTTGGGTCTATATTGCCCTTAAGCCCTAAAAGGGCATTCCGGTCATTTCAGCTCACCGTCTGACATTGGCGGCCTGCATGCGCTGCGCCATCTACTTTCATGACGTGAGCGATTGACGTATTGTGCAGCGCCATTTCGTCTTCTTCACTCCACATATACAGTTAGACTTAGAGTGAGAATTTTGAATTCATTCTAAAATATTCACAATTTTCGGCTCTACAATTTACAATCTTTCCCTCCATATCACTTCACTCCAATTTACAATCTTTCCCTCCATACCACTTCACTCCCACCTACCTACTCAGACTCAGTATCTGTTGTAAACCCACGTCCTTAAATGGCGCCCAAACAGAAGCGAGGTGGGTCTGTCGGTGCTTCCTCCTCGCGAAATGGGGGTCGGCGTAGAAACGTCAAGCACCTTCGCCATCACCATTGCCAACACCACCGACATCGGCCCCGTCATCGCGTTCATCATCGCCCGCGCCGCCGCGTAGACATGGACCGGAGGTCATCGATGTGGATAAAGAGACTTGGGATGTCCGAGATTTTGAACTGGAATTTTTCTATCCCGAAGAAGAATACAGTAAGATTGAGTTCAAAATCACAATTTAAAATTTCACTGATACACAGTGTCAGTTTTTGATTGAGGGTTCCAAAATTTTTTGGTAATTTAGATCCATATTTGATTTATGTTAGTTAGGTTAGGTTATTTAATGTTGTCTGATTTTGTCACAAGTTTAATTTTGTCTGATTTTGATTAACAGAGGAGGCTCCTGGGAATTTTTCGGTTGCTTTCCATCATGGTGGTTCGTTCTTCGAAACCAAAGATGAGAAGAAGTATGTTGGTGGTTATTTGACTTTCTTCGATGACTGCGACATTAACCAGTTCGTCCTGATAGACTTGTCTAGTATGGTACTTAAGTTGAGGTATGATAGGAAGACAATATGCGAGTTTTATTACTGTCATCCAAAGTATAGTCCTGGCTGTGAGGACAAAGTAATAGGAGGTCCATTGATGCCCATTGTTGACGATGGACACCTAATCGAATTCCTCAAGGTTGCTGCTACTAGCACAAAGCTAGTTCACATATATGTTTTGGAGATAACCCGAGATGCTGCTATACTGAAAAAGATGGAAGAAGAAGCGCAAGCGCTTCTCAAATTCAAGACGCGGAAATCCACAGGGGTTATTATTGAAGAGATTGAAGAAGCTCAAGCTGAACCATTGATAAGGCTAATTTCATGCATCGCTTATGTGGTGAAAAACACTTTATTTTACTGGGTCTAACACAGTTTTTAAGCCAGGTGTGTGAAGGAATCGCTAGATCCAGGAAGAGCTGGAGGCAAGGGACTAGCAAAGGAAAGTGAAGGAAAGTGAACAGAGTTGAAGAGAAAAATGGCTAGACGAAGGGAGTCAAAAGCTGAGGGCAACAAAGACTATTTATACCTCGCCGGACCCACTTCTATGCCTATATATAGAGTAGCATGCAGCACACACCGAGACATGATTTTGCTCTCAGATCACACACTCACACACACTTGGGAAAAATGGGAATTCTGGGGTAGTTAAGGGTTCATCTTCGGAGAAAGTTAGTGGTAACACCGTCCTTACGGAGGGCGAAGATACAATCAATTTACATTCAGTTTTTTGCACTTTTATTTCGTCGAACTTCATCGTTTGGGAAGTCGATTTGGTTGCTGGCTACTTACCGATTATCTATGTATTTAGTTTATGTCATGATGGTGTTTATTTTGTGTTGATTTATGTTGATTCTGAGTTTTGTTTGAGGTTTTATTTCGGCAGTTGAATGTTATTCTCTGTTTTGGATGTTTCTGTGCTTGATCTGGGAAATAGGTTGTGGATATGTGTTGTTGTTGTTGATCGGTGGTTGTTTGACGAATCTGTAGCAATGGATATACTTTTGGTCGGAGTTTGTTTCGGATGCTTGGATCCGGAGTGGATTTAGCATCCGAAGTTGGATCTGAACAGGGGAATCAAGTTGTGCATGGATTTCGACCTTTTTTCTCTCTTTTAATTTTACTTCGTCTAGTAGCCGTAGATCTGCCCGTAGTTTTAATTGTTTTTCGTTTAATTGCTTTAAATTCAGTCTGCTTCATTTTCGATCCACGTTCCATCTCTGTTTCTACTGAAATTTTTATGCAAATTGTTGGAGAAGATGATGTCGCTGTTAGTTAGTACTTTAGTTAGTTGTTTTCCAGCTTTTCATCCGTACTTTACCTTTTCAGCAAATGGTCCCCACCGTCAGTTTATTTCCCAAGTCTGGGTAATTTAGAGAACAGTTTTCTTAGATCTAGTAATTGTCCCGTTTGTTCCAGTTTATATGCATGATTTCTGTTTCTGCCTAGATCTAGTTGTTAGCATAGCGGATTTCAACACCAAGTCTAGTTTAATTTCCTCAACCCAAATTGCGTGGCAGCAGCCAACCCAAAAATAGTCCCGAATCCTTGATTGCGCATTCATCTTTGTGGGATCGATCCCTATTTCCCTGTGCTAATTTTAGTATACGTGGTTGAAGGTTTTGAAGCGATATTCTGTGTGTCCGACGACCGAGATCTTCCAACGATCCGTGAGTTCCTAAACCCTGTGATCTAGTGGATTCGCTGGACCTAGGAAACTTGTTATTCCTTTACGAGCACGCAGTCTAAAAACAAAAGCAGTAGCTAAGCGAGCTTTAAATGGCGCCGTTGCCGGGGATGGATGGCGTTAATTGTTATTGCGTTTGAGGATTTAATTTCTGTTATTTTATTTTTCTTGACAGTTTATGAACACGGGCTTCCATTCTGGAAGTTGGGCTAGTTCATCTGGGTCAAGAAGCGGCCGATACAAGTGGCAGGTCAAGAAGTCTACGTCCACTATCACCACCAGATCAGGGTTAAGGACAGTAGACCCATTTCTGTTCGAATCAGAAAGCGAGAAGGAGTGGAACTCGTCAGGAGAAGAGGACCCGAAGTCGTCCACAGAAACAGAGCATTCCGAGACTGAGGAAGAGGAAGACGTGAATATGGCACATTTAGTGGATACCGATCCGGAGATAGGTTCACTCACCGTGCATCTAGACGGTGAGCCCGCCCATGCCATAGTCTCAAACCCGCGCCGGAGGTCTATCGATATCAAGACAAATGTGCTCGGAGTTTTGCCCACATTCTCTGGACGTAGGAACGAATGTCCTTACGAATTCCTAAACGAGTTTAGTAAGCTGTGCAGCATTCAAAAGAGGCCCAACGAGGCGACTGAGGAGGACTAACGTTTGCGTGCAGTCCCGTTTGCCCTTAAAGGGGAGGCTAATACTTGGCTGTTGAGGCTCCCACCAGACTCGATCAACACATGAAAGGACTTCAAGCTGGAGTTCTTGGATTATTTTTTCCCGTCCAATAAGACGAATGCCTTGAAGAAGGAGATCCAGGAGTGCAAGCAAGAATATGATGAGTCTTTGAGCTCTTATTGGTCCCGGTTCAAGGGACTGTTGGATGCTTGTCCGAACCACAGGATGATCGAGGCAGAGACTTACTATCTGTTTTACGAAGGTGCAAACCCTGAATCAAAAGACTTGATGAATTCCTCGAGCGGGGGAAATTTTATCAAGAATAAAGCAAGTGAAGCCAGAGAAACTTTGGGAAGATTGATCGAGGCGAAAAAGGCCTATGATAACCCGCGGAGCATTTTGAGGAGGAGATCGGCCAATGCAGTAGCAGAACAAGATGACAAGAAAATGGAGGACATGATAGATAAATTGGAGAAAGCACTGCTGAATGCAATTGAGAAGTACAACCCTCATGCTCCATCGGAAAATGAGAAACCCCCTGGTCCAGAGGAAAGGTAACTTCAGCCTTATTATGGTCAACCTTGTGAAGGGGAATGCCAAGCCCAGGAAAATTCAATGGGAAGTTGGAATCCGGATGGAAGTTGGAACCAAGGAAGACAAAAGGAAGCCCCATGGAGGACTCACCCCAATTTTAGATGGACTGACAATGATCAAAGTCAGCCGCCCCCACTGCAGCTCACAAATTATGTACACCCTCCAGAGAGGCAGTCCAACTGGTCAGGGAAAAATCAAGAGGGGAAACTGCAACTGGGGTACAGGAATCAGGACCATACTAATTGGGGAAACATGAATCAGAACAATCCAGGGAGCTCCTATGTGCCACCTTACCAGAGGAATAACCAAGGGAACTATCAGAATTCCCAACCAAATCACCAAGGGAATCAAGGGTCTAGCAACCAGTACAATAACCACCAAGGAAATCAAGGGAACTATCGACAAACCCAAGGACAGAACCAAGGTCAAGGATCAAATTCTAATCA
The DNA here is from genome assembly GCF_023119035.1 of Salvia hispanica. Lineage (NCBI taxonomy): Eukaryota > Viridiplantae > Streptophyta > Magnoliopsida > Lamiales > Lamiaceae > Salvia > Salvia hispanica. The sequence goes on along the minus strand of NC_062970.1, from coordinate 25,597,660 downwards.
ATTCAACTCCAGGCCACAAACGAGTTTGGATGACATGGTCCACGACCTAGTGAATTCACAGCAGTTCATGCAGAATAACTTGCATTCCAACAACGACGTGGTGCACAAACTGCAAGACGCTCAGTCGGAACACAAAGCCGCCATGGACATGATGGAAAAATAGTTTTCCCAGATCGCGGTTTCTTTGAATGAGATGCGGGGAAATGAAGGAAAACTTCCTGCCACGATCAAGCCACCCGACCGAGCAAACATTAGTAATATTACCTTGAGATCCGGGAGGGGCTATGAAGGACCGACACTGGAGATCGACGAAGAAGTACCCACACAGGCAAGTAAAGGGAAGGAGAGTCAGGTGCTTTAAGGAGATAGCCCCAGACCCAGAGAAGTTCCTGTTTAGGATGACCTCCAGAAAGGAGATTTAGGGGGATCTTTACCTCGAGCAGCTGATCCATTTTTCCTAGATCCAGAGCCTAAGTTATTAAGTAAGGAAGGAAGTAGGGAAGTTGGCGAACCCCTAGCTGGGAGTTCCACAAATGCGGTGAAGCGAGCAAAGCCGTTTCCATACCGAGGGGAAGCAAAGAAAAAGAAGGATGATACAGAGGACCTCATGGAGAGTTTTAGCAAGCTGGAAATCAACCTGCCCTTCTTGCAAGCCTTGAAGATGCCTGCCTTTAGCAAGTTCATCAAGGAATTCATAGCTGGGAAGACCAAGCCAGACGGGAAGATTGTGATCGTGGAGAACGTGTCTGCTGTGATACAAAAGAGAAGAATGCCTTCGAAATGCACAGACCCAGGTATGTTCACATTACCCATTTCTCTAGGGGATATCAAAGTCGAGCATGCTATGTGTGATCTAGGAGCGTCTATAAATGTTTTACCGCTTTCAATCTACAAGAAACTAACAGGGGTTAGGATGGTCGCCACCAAGGTGGTAATCCAGTTAGCAGATAGAACTTGCATCTGTCCTGAAGGTATGTTAGAAAATGTCATAGTAAAGGTGCATGATTTTCTATACCCTGTTGATTTCTATGTTATCAAAATGAATGATAATGAGTATGCTGAGTCTAGTGGCGTGCTTTTAGGGAGACCATTCTTGCGCACTGCTAAGACCATTATCGATATCTTCGATGGAACAATTTGCTTGGATTATAATGGGGAAAAATATACATTTAGAATAGATGAGGGAATGAAAAGGCCATTGGATGTTGAGAATTTGTATGCTATAGATGTTATTAACCCCTTGGTCCAAGAATATCTTGAGACGGAATTGATACATGAACAAATTGACAACTCGGAGTTGAGCCATTTAATCGACCGAGAAGTTGTAGGGTGGTGTGCAACAATGAACACAACGAAATTAACAGATGAGAAACTAACAGAGGCCATCATGGAGTTTTGCAGAAATCCCGAGTCAGCTAGATCAAGGGGATCAGCCCATGTGGCTAGCCTGGAGAATTCTCCTGGGTCTGGGAAGGAGACATTACCCGATATTGCAGAAAAAAATCCCTTGCCCCAGGAGACGAATGACACAAAGAAGGAACTGAAGACACTCCCACCAGGCCTCAAATATGCTTACTTGGAAGAAAACGAGACATTCCCAGTGATAGTCAACAGTAACTTGACCAAGGAGCAGGAGAAGGAATTGTTGGAAGTAATCAGGTGGAACAAGAAAGCAATAGGGTGGACTCTCTCTGATTTAGTAGGAATCAGCCCTGATCTCTGTATGCACCACATCCGTTTAGAAGAGGGTGCGAAGGCTCACCGAGACGCACAACGGAAACTGAATCCGAACATGCGAGAGGAAGTTCTGAAGGAGGTGTTGAAATTGCTCTCTAGGGATCATCTACTCTATTTCGGACAGTGAGTGGGTCAGTCCTGTCCATATGGTGCCCAAAAAGTCTGGAATACAGGTTATCAAGAATGAAAAGAACGAGTTGGTGCCCATTAGGCTGGTGACGGGGTGGAGAATGTGCATCGACTATAGGAAGCTGAATGAGGCCACGAAGAAGGATCACTTCCCCCTACCTTTCATTGATCAGATGTTAGAAAGATTGGCTGGCAAACAGTATTTTTGTTTCCTTGATGGATACAGTGGCTATTTCCAGATCTACGTTAACCCAGAGGACCAAGGGAAAACCACGTTCACGTGCCCTTTTGGTACGTATGCATACCGAAGAATGCCGTTTGGATTGTGTAATGCACCAGGAACGTTCCAGCAATGTATGATGAGTATTTTTTCGGATTTGCTTGAAGTATGCATTGAGATATTCATGGATGATTTTACCGTATACGGGAATTCATTCGACACCTGTTTGGCCAGCCTTGACCTAGTATTGAAAAGATGCCAGGAGAAGCACCTAGTTTTGAATTTCGAAAAATGCCACTTCATGGTGACTGAAGGTATTGTCCTGGGTCACGTGGTTTCTGATAGAGGAATACAGGTAGACAAGGCAAAGGTAGATGTGATATCGAAGTTACCTTACCCTACGAACCAAAAAGAAGTTAGAGGCTTCCTGAGTCACGCGGGATTTTATAGGAGGTTTATCAAGAATTTTGCGAAAATCGCACAACCGCTCACTCATTTGTTGCACAACGATGTGGAATTCGTCTTTGACGAAGGATGCAAGAAGGCATTTCAGTTGCTCAAGGACAGACTCGTGTCAGCACCAATAATCAGGGCGCCAGACTGGAATCACCCCTTTGAGATAATGTGCGACGCGAGTGATTTCGCTGTGGGAGCTGTCCTAGGGCAGAAGATAGATGGAAAAAGTTATGTGATTTTCTATGCATCCAAGATACTAAATCAAGCTCAGAAGAACTATGATACCACGGAGAAGGAAATGTTGGCTGTCGTTTACTCATTCGAAAAATTCCGACCTTAGCTTCTTGGGTCAAGGGTTATAGTCTTCACGGATCACGCAACAATAAAGTACTTACTGGATAAGAAAGAGTCTAAGCCGAGGTTAATCCATTGGGTGTTGCTTTTGCAGGAGTTTGATTGGGAAGTGAGAGACAAAAGAGGAACGGAGAATAGAGTAGCCGATCACTTGAGCAGAATTCATCAAGGGGAAACAGAAGAGGCCATACCCGATGCTTTCCCTGAAGAGCATTTGTATTATCTAGGGAAATTCCATAGACAGATCAGTTGGGAGGCAGTTTTGGCATTAACCGGTCTAGGAGAATTCGACAAGGCGAAGCGAACACTGAACGCAGAACCATGGTTTACTGACTTAGCAAACTATTTGGTCACGGGAGAGGTGCCAAGTTCAGACGAAGTTTCCCGGGCCCAGAAGATGAAAATTAAAAGCGAAGCCAAATATTACTTTTGGGACGATCCTTACTTATGGAAGATGTGTTCGGATCAAGTGATTAGACGCTGCATTCCCGAATGGGAACAAAGAGATGTGCTAATTCATTGCCACACCTTGGCGTGTGGAGGTCACTTTGGACCAAGGAAGACAACAAGGAAAGTATTGGACAGCGGTTTCTACTGGCCAACGCTTAACAAAGATGCCTTCGAGTTTTGTCAGTGTTGCGAGAGGTGCCAACAGACAGGAGGAATTTCAAGGAGGGACGAGATGCCCCAGGTCCCGGTGATTGTCTGCGAAATCTTCGACGTGTGGGGAATGGACTTCATGGGACCGTTTCCATCATCCTGTGGGAACACATATATATTGGTTGCAGTAGACTATGTGTCTAAATGGATAGAAGCTAAGGCCACCACGACATGTGAATCAAAGGAGGTGGAAAAATTTCTGAAGGCCAATATCTTCAACAGATACGGAGTTCCTCGAGCCATCGTCTCAGACCAAGGAACACATTTCTGTAATCGCACCATCGAGGCTCTGATGAAGAAATATGGTGTTCACCATAGGGTATCTACCCCGTACCACCCTCAGTCTAACGGCCAAGCAGAAATTTCTAATCGCGAGATCAAGGCAATATTGGAAAAGACAGTTAATCCGTCAAGGAAAGACTGGAGTAAGAGGCTCGGTGATGCATTATGGGCCTACAGAACTGCTTTCAAGACTCCTATCGGAATGTCGCCTTATAGGCTGGTGTTTAGCAAAATGTGCCACTTGCCCGTGGGTATAGAGCACAAGGCGTACTGGGCAGTCAAGGAGATGAGTATGAAGCCTTCGGCTTGTGAAGAAGAAAGGAAGTTGCAGTTACAAGAACTGGAGGAACTGAGGCTGGAGTCTTATGAGTCTGCTATGTGGTATAAGGAAAGGACAAAGTTATGGCATGACAAGAATCTCCGGGTCAAGGAACTCCATGTGGGACAGAAGGTGCTCCTTTTCCAATCCCGGCTCAAGCTGATGCCAGGGAAGTTGAAGTCTAAGTGGATCGGTCCATATACCATCGTCGGCCTCCGTGCAAACGGAGCAGTAGAGATCCAGGGAAGTGCCTCTAACTCTGTCCCTTTTCTTGTTAATGGTCACAGAGTGAAAGTCTATAGGGATAATTCTGAGTTGTGTGTAGTGGAGGAAGTGCCACTACGCGCACTCTCTATTATCACCTAGTCAGACAAGGAGGTATTCTCGATGAATTCCTGGGTCAGGTAAATTGGTTGACATTTTAAATATATACACTGAACCAGGGGATCTCGGGAATACTCGAACGGAGTGTGTAAATAGTTTAATTGCGTTTTAAACATAGGAAAATCCAAAAAAATGTATATAAAATTTAAATCTTCCAAAAATATTTTCGAAGCACCAGACTCCGTAGGAAAACCGATGCCTTATATTCTAACCTTGACCTAGGAGTTTGGCTTCTACAATTTCTTTTTAAGTGTAAAGTCATGGTCAGAGAAATCAGCTAGGGAAGGAGAGTCTGGAGAGGGAAGTCAAGAAGGGATGGAGATAATTTGAATTTCAAATTAGCCGATATTTATGGGAGGTGTACGGTTGCTTACATCACGCCTGCAACCGCACCATCTTTTCACCAAAAAGGGTTATCGGCAGTTTCTCTCTCCAATAATCCAAACCGAAGAACTGCATTCTCTCTCCCTTCTCTCTACTTTGTTTCTCTCTACTTTGTTTCTCTCTCAAGAAACACAAACCCTAACCAATTTCGACCAAGTTTTCTTTTTGATTTCAGATTTACAGCTATGGATCCAACTCAGGCCACCAGAAGTTCGCAACCGGCGGTGTACGACGCAGTTCTGTTGGCAGAATTGACGCAAAAATTAGGAAGCATCGAGAAGGCGAAAGAAGTTTACACTCTGTTCTCCGCCAGCCTGATGACATCCGCAACGACCATACCACCACCGACGATCCCATCAGATTCGGCGGCACAACCCGCAGTTCCCCAAGTAGAAAGGCCTCAAGATTCAACCAGGGTACCGGACTCTGGTTCTCAACAAGCAGAAACCGCTTAACTAGAGGCGGACAAAGAAGAGGCGACGAATGAACTGCCGGCGGATGGTGGGCGGAACGACGGTGAAACAGAGGTGGAGGCCTAACGACAAGGTAATGGAAACCCTAACTCTGAGGGTGAGAAAAAGGGGGAAACCCCTGTTCGAGAAGAGATTGCTGAGGGGGAAACCCCTGTTATGGAAGAGATTGTAGAGGGGGAAACCCCTGGTTTGGTAGAAGGTGCTGAGGGGGAAACCCTTGTTCTAGATTTGATGGCTGAGGGGGAAACCCCTATGGAGACTGGGGATGAAACCCCAAAGGATTTTAGGGGAGCGACCCCTGAACCCATGATGGAGGGGGCGACCCCGAGTGATGTCGGGGGGCACCCCCTGTTTATATTGAAGGGGGGACCCCGATGGTGGATGATGTGGGGGAACCCCGGAAAAGCTTTTGGAAGAAACAAACCTAGATACTACTGGAGTACCGGAGCCCGTTGAGGAAGGGCTAGATCTGATTGTGGACCTGGTGGACGATCAGGAAGAAGACGAACCCCGGGTGGACGAGAGAGCAGAGAGGAGAAGGGCCAGGAGGAGTCTGCTTGACGAAGTGGATGACTTGGTCTATTCCGAGAAGGAGGAGTTCCCTGCCCGAGGGACAGAAGCTGAAGTGGCAGAGGATCGTCGCCTGGCCAAGGAAAGGGCAAGGAAAGAAAAGGCAGCTGCGACCCAGTCAAAACGGTCAAGGAAAGCTTCCTCCGTCGAGGAGGTTGAGGAGACCCTTTCCCCAGTGACCGAAGTTCCCTCTACCAAGGAACAAGCTGAGCCTACCCCTGGGTCCAATTTTGAACTTGAAGAATCTGAAGAAGAGTTCATCCATGGGCGTCCGGAGGTGTGGCTGACTAAGGAACTGCTGGAGTCGATGAGGCATTTCGACGATGAGAAACGGGCCACAGTGTACAAAGAGAGATGCAGTGCTGGGAAGATGGCTAAGTCTGGCAAGCAATACAGCTCCGAGGAACTTATGACGATTGCATGTGATGAAGACTTCCACGCATGTATCTATTCAATCGGTTTTGAGTGGTTATTGAGGCACAGCCAGGAGAAGGTGCTGGTGGACTTAGCACGAGAGTTTTTCTCAACATTTCAATTAAAGAACACTTCTGACCTCAACACGAACTCCATCACATTCAGGCTTTTTAACGAAGAACATGAAATGAGCATCCGAGAGTGGTCCTTGAGAATGGGGTTGTTTACCAAGGCTGAGGACTATGAAGGCATATGGAATGAGAGGATGGTTGGCGTACCGAAGAACACGCCAGGATTCAAAGTACAAGCAGCATGGGAACTAGTCACCCACTCCAATGCAGGAGCATTGAAGTCCAGCTACTCTAAGGCCTCTCACATCGAGGACCACATCCTCAGATTTGCTCAGACGTTTATCAACTACAACTTAATGGGAACTGCAAATTCAGCTCTGACTACGACCGACCTCTATTTCACTTGGTGCATGGCAAAAGGCGTAAAGGTGCATCTAGGCTACTGGCTGGCTCAAGCATGTCATCAAATGACAAGCAACCCTGCTCGACATATGTATACCTGCCATCTCCTAGGCGCCTACCTCCAGCGGAATATTGAAATGAAGATAGCCAAAACCGCTCCCTTGGTCGTGATGTGCGAGCCCCCGGAGACTTTCAGTGTTGAGTACTTTTTCAACAAGGGGTTACTCCAAACTCATGGCAAACAAACTTTCTTCTACACGGTAGGAGACAAGGTGAAAACGGAGGCTGAGGAGACTGCGGAGGCTATGCTGAGTGAAGAGGTCGAGGAGCTGAGGAAGGATGTCCAGGAGGTGAAGAAAGAAATGCAAGTGATGAGAAAAGAAATGGTGAGAGAGCTTGGTGGGATAAGGAAAGAGCTGAGCGGGAGCCGTGAAGAGGTGAAGATCCTGCGGGGAAATATTGCGGACCTGGCGGTGAAGTCCGCCAAGCAGAACGAGCGGATGACGGAGGCTGTGGAGCTTATAATGAAGATGTTAAAATGGTTGGAGAAGACACTCCCCTTGACCCAGTAGAAGGTGACTCCTGGGTCCAGCAGCGAGGTCAAGCAACCAGGCCAGGGCAGCTCCGCCATCCAGCGACCACCGCACCCGCTCAAGCAAGTGGTTACCCCATCCGCGTCCAAGCCGGTGTTAATCCCATCCAAGTCAAAGTCCATGATGTTAAAGAAACCAGTGTCTGATCAACCAGAGCAAGAGAAGGAAGAAGAGGAGCCGGAGCTGCCTGCGAAAAAGAAAGTGAAGATGACCCGACCCGAAATCCCACCCCAATCTGGCTCTCGAGAGAGCCAGACCCAAAATACGTGCAAGAGGTTATTGTTAAAGCTATACCAGTAGTGTCTTCGGTCGAAGTGATGGCAGCCGTTAGAGAATCAGTAACAGAAGTTGTTGAAGCTATACCACAAACAATACCAGATGTTGTTGAACCTATGGCAGATGTTGGACAAGTTGGAGGAGAAGACCTCCATGCATACGTGCAAGAGGTAATTTGTTGTGATATTAAATGATTCATATCATAGTACCCCGTTTGTGATTTGTTATTTACAATGATTGATGTTAGTTACCCGTTTGTCTGTTGTGATTTCCATAAATGATGTATTAGCCTATTTGTTATTTAGTATTTTGTTTGGTTGTGTTGAGCATGTGGACCCAGTGTCCCCTCCCCTCCATTTTTGTTTACTTTTGTCAATGTATTGATTCACTTTTGTATTGCGTAGGATGTAATTGGTTCGTCATGCCCTGAAGATGAAACTGTGGGTGTGAATGTACTAGAAGATGTGTACCAACCGGTGATGGACAGTGGATGTGAACTACAAGCGGACATGCGGGTTGACAGTTCATTTCTCCCGATTCTTGAGGACATTACCCATGAACTGTTCACGTCCAAAGTTCACACCTCTGTGCAAGAGTCAGCTCCAACTGTTATAGTTTTAGAAGAAGCCCAGCCAACTGCAGGAGAAGTACCCGATCAAGTTGGCCAAGATGATGTTTATTGTCCTTCGTTCGAGTATGTTCCCGACGGATGTCATCTGCATAACAAGGGATGTGAGACTGATGATGAGGATGGGGTCGGGCATTTTATCTCCTTGTCAAGCATGTGTCGAGATGAGCAGCTCTTTACATCTTATTACTAGTCCATATGTCAGCAACAACCGGAACAGCAGCGGAGTGCGGATGCAGACACCGAACAAAAAGGTCCTGGAGAGCTGAATGTTGAGGGCAATGGAGGGGCAAAGAAACGTCGAAAATACTCCCTTGTTGTGGAACAACGGAACTCGAAGGATAAAACCCCACTATGTGAGCAAGAAACAGTGGATGAGCTACGAGATCTACAAGATCTTGAAGATTTGGAGGGGTTCAAGAAGAAGGGTATAAAGTACACTCCATTCAAGCTGACCAATGAGCTTCCAGTTTGGAAGCCTGGTGATATTTTTAAAGATCGCGATTTCTTCTACGAGGTCATGCGCCAGTACGCGATTATGACCAGACGACATGTGGATGTCGTCAAAAATGATGGGAAGAGACTCTGTGCCATTTGTAAAGGCAAGGCATGTGAATATGGTATGTGTATGCAAGGAAGATCGAGACCCACAACAATAACGATTATGTGGTAATGAATATGCATAGAAATCATGCACACGCGTGCTCTCAAGTGTTGGAGCAGAGATGACTCACGTCCAAGTGGTTAGTTGCGCATACATGGAGAAAATCAAAGCGAATCCCCACATTCCATTGGCAGCTATACGGCAGTGTGTGGATGAGGAGTTCGGGCTGAAAGTTGGTAGGATGAATGCGTATCGCGCAAAAGACATGGCATTAGAAGGTATCTTTGGCAAGGCTGGACTCCAATACCGCCGATTGTTCTACTACAAGTCAGAATTGGAACGGACACACCCTGATTCGAGTGTGCATTTACATTACGAGAACTTCAGGGAACTTGAATTGGTATGCCCCAGATTCTTGAGGTTTTATTGTTGCCTCATGCCTTTGAAATCTGGTTGGATGCATTTTTGCCGTCCAATTATCCTTTTAGATGCGTGTTTCTTGAGAGGTATGTACAGGGGCCAACTTATGACGGCGATGGGAATAGATCCAAACAACGGTTGGTGGCCTATTGCGTGGGCAGTGACCGAGGAAGAGAGCTACGAACAGTGGAAATGGTTTCTCGCCTATCTATCCGAGGACCTTCACTTACACGACAATGCCCCAAGATACGTCTTCATGTCCGATCAACAAAAGGTACGAGTAATGTGATTTTAGTAGAAAGTGTATACTTTAGTTGTGTTTTTTTAAATAACAATACTTTAGATGTGATTATAGTAGAAAGTGTATACTGTAATTGTGATTTTTTAAATAACAATATTTTAGTTGTGATTTGGCATTTAGATGAATAGTTTGTTTGTGATTATATATTTTGTGTTGTTGTGGATTAATACATGTGGTACTGGGTGTTGACATTTTGTGGCTTATCAATGATGTGTGTGTTCCATGAATTTGGTAGGGTCTTGCAAAAACCATCGTTGAAGATTTCCCACAGAGCGAGCATTGATTCTGTGTCCATCATATATACAACAACTTCAAGAAGAGATTCATTGGGGAGAATTTTAAGGAACTATTGTGGGAGCTTGCATCGAGTACAACCCACGAACAGTATGTGGAGCGGATGGAGGCGTTGAGGATTATATATCCCCAAGCACATCAATACCTGCTCGGTGTTGCTTCAAAAGAAAAATGGGTGAAGGCATATTTCTCCTCACATGTTTGTTGTGATGTTATCTTGAACAATATTTGCGAGACCTTTAATTCGAAGATAGCAATTGCTCGAGAGTTGGCCATTATAACCATGTTGGAGGAGATCCGAACGAGTCAAATGGAGAGGATTCAGATTAGAGGCCAGTGGGTCAAGACATATGATCACGCACTGCTGCCTGTTGTCAAAGAGATTGTGGATAAGTTGTACGTCAGGGCTTCTTCTTGGAGAGCAACATGGAATGGACAGGATTCGTACCAGGTGACTGGACCGTCTGGCCAGTATGTAGTCAACATGCGTGATTTTACTTGCTCGTGCAGATCATGGCAATTGACTGGGATCCCATGCACTCATGATATCGCGACAATCAACAAAAATGGGAAGGACGTAGCAGACTATTTCTCCCGGTATTATTTACGGTCCACAATGTCGATTATGTACAAGAATGTCTTATACCCAATCAATGGGATTGATAATTGGCCCAAGACTTCTAATATTGGATTTGAACTGGCGCACCCAAGGACAAAGCGACAGCGCGGACGGCCCAAAAAAGTGAGACGTGAAAGCCTCAGGTTCGTCATCACGAGGATGGATCTAAGTCACTACGACGAACCTTTATACTCAGATGTCGTCGGTGCGGACAAGAAGGTCATAACAGGAGAACATGTTGTTGGGACTACCGCAGCGGAAGACACGGAAAACAAACAGGTCCTAGACGGATCTATTTAGGTGATTATGCATTCGACTCCAATTTCATGCAATAAACATAGATCTATAGATATAACATCAAATAAACACATAATCATGCATATTCGATGTAGATTCGATTGTTACCTCTTGATCCATCATTGGATTGACGTTGCTAGCTGCACCACCCGGAGATCCTTGGTTTATCAACCACGAATCTTCCGTACTATTCCCTTGTCCTTGATCATCCATCCGTGTGGGCGGATCTTAGATAATCAATAAATAACTTTTGAATAGATCTAGGAAAACCCAATACAAACACGAAATTGTCTAGATCTAATCCTATGAATTAGGATAGATCAAGAACAATAATCAAAACCCTAATTCTCCCACGCGCTAGGCACGAAAATCGAGACCAAGAGGGAGAGAGAGAGAGGCGCCGATTTTGGCGGCTAGGGTTAGGGTTTAGTGTTGTCTTGAATTGTGTGCTAGGGTTTCCACATCTCTTCAATATTTATAGTGGACTTAATGGGCTAGTAAGGGGATCCATGGAATGACTTAAGTGTTGGGTTACCCATTAGATAATTAACTAATTAAATCAAATGACCCATGATTTAATATATTATCAATGAAATATTATTTTGTTCCACTAAAGAATAATATTGCACTCCCACTTAAATCACCAAATCACAAATAACTTGGGTCCATTTTATTTTATAATATTTCCCGCGTTTAAGATTATCTTGATCCGTCAATTTAATTCTTTTGTCTGCTATGTGACTAGAATTAAATTAATTCTCCAAAGAGTTTTTCTAGTTTGAAACTTTATTTATTATTCGTGGAATAAATTTCAACTGCGCAGTTTTCTGAAAAATAAATTCATTTTTCAAACACCTCTTGGGGATCACCCCTTAGGGATTTAATCATACCACACTGGGCACGCGAATTCTATGAAACAATATTCCAATACCTTCATGTTATTCAATTACTACCACCCAACATATAATGAACTTGAGTTACGTACAAACTCTCACATTGATAAGTCAAAGTGGCGTATGACTGAATAAACAATATTGATATTAATTCCATAGACTAGAAAATACTAAAATTTCTGAAATATATTTTTACAGTAGATAGCAATAAAGAATACATTTCATATTAGATCCTTTCAGTGCTTTACCACACCGGTGTTACTAATCTCGTCTTAGGTAAGAGAGAATTATCACAAACACCGCAACCGTACCAATAGGTAGCCAACGTCTATCTAGGTTGTGAATATATTTTTCTTCTTACTAGATCTGGTCAAGTCCCCTACTGGAAAACTCATGAGGAGATTCATCGAATTTCCCTACTTGACCTTTTTAGTAAAAAGCCTTAGACTTGTTTATTACTCCCTCCGTCCCATATTTAGAGTCACTTATTGTTATGGCTCGGATTTTAAGAAAGAGTTGAAGTGTGTAATAAATGTAGTGAGATGATAGAGTATGTAATAAATGAAGTGAGAGGGTAGAGTGTGTAATAAATGAAGTGAGATGGTGGAGTTGGTTGAAGGTGGGTCCCTTTTAACTTTTGATTTTTGTTTTGATTTATTTTAATGTAGTTAATGGCATTTTTATGTAATTTTGATGAAGAAAGAGGTAAAATTGTATGACCAAATATGAAAAATTCTAAAAGTGACTCTTAAACTGGGACAGACTTTTATCGCAAAAAGTGACTCTTAATCTGGGACGGAGGGAGTATATTTCAATAATAAACCATTATATTATATTACTTATTCTCATAAATAGGTAAACAAGTGGATGTGGCATTTCTCGTATACATGCACAAGCTGACTGTACAAAGGCATGTACGCTCGAAGCATCTTTTAGTATACAAACCCCAACACATGTACCAATGATCCCTGTGTAAATGTTCGAACCAAAGTAGGACAGAGTTCACAGCCCAGTGAGCCAGCAGCTACGACGGATGGCGGTGACAGAGTTCAAAACCAAGAGATCTCTTCTGTACGAGTATATGAATTCCCTACCTATTGGTCAGTATTTTAATGGTTTGTTTGTTATAGACCAATCGGCCTCGTCGGGGACGACCTAGCACACGGGTAAGACAGCCAAACCAAGAGGTAGTATTCGGTATCAATTTATCACTTTTCATTGGTGTTGTTTGTTGTAGACCAATTTGACAGTAAATCTGAAATGTGTGTTGTTTGTTGTAGACCAATCCCTCTGGTCCAACGGCTGGCACATGTCGGACCAGGACCAGGACTCACCCGCAACGATGTGGTCGTCGCAGGGATTAGGATTGAATAATCGTGGAGATTGGTTTTGTTAGTATTGGTAACATGAATATTCAAAACAATGGTGATGGTTTTTGTGATGTGGTTATGGTTTTTGTTAGTGTTGGGAACATGAAAACTCAAAACAATGGTGTTGTTTTTTGTTAGTGTTGAAGCTTGTTTTTGTCAAACAATTAAGCTGGATATTATATTATGGGTATGGTAGGGTGCATGGGAAGGCAAGGCCATTGTATATGTAGTTAACTGCCTTTTTATGGGAAAATATTACGACTATGTCTATGCTCCTGGGAAAATACCTCCATTGTATATGGAGGTATTTTTTGTCTGTATGAAGTATAGTTTTGTGTATGCTTATGATTGGTTTAGTAACTTCATCGGGAGTTCTGTTCAACAAAAAAAGATTTTGTACATCAGGTGTTATTCAACAAAAGGTTTTGTAACGTGGGGTGTTATTCAACAAAAGTTTTTTATACGTCGTGTGTTAGTTACAAAACGTTTTGTACTTAATTCAAAAATATTTTACTAACTTCAAATTCATTTGTGTTCAATATAGTGTCACTTATCCTTATACGTAGAACTTAAAGTGGATATTCAAAGAGTTTTTAGTACTAAAAAAACCCCTCTTCATACACGAGTTGAAGAAGAAAAGTGTTACCATTACATTAAGAAAATAATGACAACGCATAACAACAAAATTATGATCTTCATATTTCAGGACATTTTGGTGGTTTTAACAATTTCTAACTAAAGAACTACACACTCTTCAGTCTTCCTGCTCAATTTTAACCTCAGCTTGTCACATTCCTCATTTTTTATGCGCAATTTATCTTCAAGAACACCTTCCACAATATTCTTGCATCGGAGTTGTTCTTCAAACTTGTCTCGTTCGACCTTGATTCTTTGGAAGTAAGTGTCTTGACTTGGCGATGGACCAACATCAAACCAACGAAAGAATCTGCAATCATCTTCCTTCCATATTGGACAATGATAGTAACGTCGACCAGGATTAGCAGTCGTCCGAGATATCACTAACTCAGACTCAAGATCATGATTACAGTTCACAATCTCTGGACGGGGCCAATTCCAGTTGAAACTTGACCCATAAGATTGAGAACTAGACGAAGACATTGCAACAATGATCTGATTTGATTCAATTAAAACCAAGAAATCTGCAAAATGCCCAAAAATTAGAACGACACAACCTAACACAGATAAACCCTAAACCCTAACCCTAAATTGAACTAAACACACAATAAACATCCAACATTTTACCGGTACACATAAACCCTAAATTGAACTAAACACAACCAAAATCAGCTGCAGGAACACACAATATCAGTGGAACTTACCTAAAATGCGATGTGCATTTACGTTTACTGCGATATGGATGAATGACTGAGTAAACGACGGTAGGTTTACAGCAATATGAAATATCGTCGAGAGAGGGTAAACGACGGTAGGGGGTCTGCAGAGGGAAATAATTTTCTAGTGTGAGAAACGAAAATGTTTTCTAAGTGTGAGAAATTATGAATCCTTCCAGTTGTATATCGTCGGAAATTTCAAATATGATGACATTAGAGTGTAGGTCTGCTGCAAGACAGTTGAGTAGGCCTACAGCTTTTAATAAATTGACTAAAGTGCCCCTGAAGCCATTTGGGCATTTTGGAACGAAAAATGGCTACAAATATCCGATTTGTGATTATGTAAAAGGGTAGGGTTATGTGGAGGTATTTTTTTTCCCTGGGGACCTGCAGTGTAACTTTTGGAAACGTTGGGGACTTTTGATGTAGTTCACTCAACATTAAATTTAGAATTGTGGGCTCTGTGTGAATCACAGTACCAACATATTATAAAGAGTAAACTATAAAAATGGTCCCTGAACTATGAGTTTAACTCGCCAATAGTCCCTGAATTTTAAAAATATCTCCAGTGGTCCTTGAACTAAGAGTTTATTCCAAAATCAGTCCTTTAGCCCTTTTCACCCGAAAATGCCCTTTTGGGGGGCTGGGTAATCTCGTATTTCCACAATTTTCACTTTTTCAATATGATATTATTTCAAAAGTATCTTCTTCTTTCCCTTTGTCATTCTTCACTTTGTTTCTTTATTTGAATATTATATTTAATTTGATAAAATTAAATTTAAAATTTATATTTTTAAATACCAATAAATTATTTTTAATTAGAATTATTAATTTATATATTCTATTATAAAAGAGTTTTGTGTGAGCTGGCTGCATAGTTTTATGTCTATATGTATATAGCTGTGAGTTGAGAAAGAATAGATAAATTACTAATTTTTATTAAAATAATTTATTAATATTTAAAAATTAAAATTTTAAATTTAATTTTATAATATTAAATATGTTATTTAAAAAATGAAACAAAACGAAGGATGACAAAAGAAAGACGAAGATAATTTTAAAATAATATCATATTTATATATCATTGAAATAATATCAGATTGAAAAAGTTAAAAATATGAAAAGACGAATTATCCAGCAGCCCAAAAGGGCATTTTCGGGTGGACAAAATACCAAAAGGACCAATTTTGAAATAAACTTTTAATTAAAAAACTACTATAAATATTTTTAAAATTGAAACAATACCGGTAAGATAAACTCATAGTTCAAAGACATTTTTTATTGTACGCTGTATTATAAATGGTTTTCTTCCAAAACTCAAACACCCGAAAACCACAAGAAAGACTGCTCCTTAATCTAGCACACTGTTCTCCTCTGTCAGAATTTTTGAAATACTCCTTAAATGAAAGAGTAATAAAAATAATTACTACTATGAAATTGAAATATGGCTAGACTGAAGTTGATTTTTTGGCTCCCATGTTGATTTTCTTTTTTAATTTCAAATCTAATCTAATTAACACGTGTGATGGATGTTGATATAGAGAAGAGGGATGGCGCGTGAGGCGGGGGGTCCCCCATTGGTACGTCGATATTAAAGTCCCCACACTCTCCTCCGCATTGACCGCCCCATGGCTCGGATTTGCCATCCACACGACCGTATCTTTTGTGGGGCCCACCCTTTCTCTCTGAAACTGCTCACTCAACCTCTATTTTCTCTGCTCCTTATTTTTAATGGAATGCCAATATTTGTATCTCCCTACCAACTCATGCAATAATTCATTTTCCACATTTCTATTCTAAATTTACCTATGTCCATAAGTTTGGTCTTCTATCCTCAAATCATATTTCACAAATTTTGTGTGCGTGGGGGTCGGGTTGGATAATTTATTCCAGGTGACCATTATTTCATTTATTATTTCAGATTTTTATTGATATTACACTAGACAATACTTCCTCCGTTTCATAATGGTAGATTCATTTCTTTCTGGCACGATATTAAGAAAAAAATTATGTTAAGTAAGTTAAGTAAAGAAAAAATAAAATAGGAAATGAAAAAGGTAGAAAGACGAAGAGAGAATATAATAGTAAAAGAGAGTAAAGTAACTGAGAAGAAATATGTAGACTTTTACTAATAAGAAAAATGACTTCCCTATTATAGAACACGTACTAAAATAATAAAATGACTCCACTATTATGAAACAAAATATTATATAAGACCCCTTGAATATCACTTTGAATTTTGTAAAATAATAGTACTACTACATCAATTTAGTAAGAAAAAATAGTTTTAATCTAATGCAAAAATTAGTAAAAAGAAATAGTTAAAGTGTTGTATTATAAAATGGTAAAGTGATTGAAGTTCTGGCACCCTTCATCGTAAATCTCATGCTAAAAACAGAAAGTTACTCGATTTATTATTCATTTTTTATCATTCTCTTATGCTTTATTAATAATTTTTTATTTCTTTTACTTTATTAACTGTATCTTTATCTCTCTCATACTTTATCTATTTTGTATTAAAATTCGTATCTTTCATCAATATGAATATTTTTAATGGACGAAGGGATATAAATAATTTTTGTAGACAACTTAAAATGAAAAAATATACTTCCTTTGTTCACAAAAAAATAGTCCCGTTTTGTCATTTTGGGATATCCACAAAAAATAATAGTCTGATTTCTAAAAACGAAAAGATTTTCTCTTATACTTTATCCACTTTTTCTCTTTTGTCTCATATTTTACCTACTTTTTCTCTTAATCTCTCTTATTTTACCTATTTTTTCTCATTCTTTCTTAAGTTATCAATTTTCCATTAAAACTAGTGTCGTCCACAAACTAGACTATTTTTGTGGATGGAAGGAGTAAATTGGTTTTGTGGACATAAGTGGGGAGTATGTTTTACTTCGATTTTTTAATAAAGTAACTTAAAGGCTTTATAATATTGTATATATATAATCTCTTCTTAACCTATAATTTTCAAGTTTATAACTATTTTCCTTTTATTTGGTGTAAAATATACGACTTTATCCAAAAAAAATTATAAATTTATTCTCAAAATGATACATATTCAAATTGGTTTTTATTTTTATGATATTATTAGTTGGACTCCTGGCCAAAATAATATGCTTCTTTTTTTATTTGGTGCATGCTATTTTAAGCTATTGCTTTATTATAAATAAATATAGATTTTGTAACAAACGTATTAAAATATCATTAATATATTATACTACTCCTTAATCGCAACTACTAAAAGATATAAATACGATAAGACACTATCCAGATATAAATTCTTACCTAAAATAATCAGGTGGGCCTTAAAATAAACACAATTGTATCCTTGGATGCCTTTAATACCAAATTGTCCATTAGTGGCATTCAAATTTGAGATTATTACATGTTACCCATATCTGAGTTCCATACACCAATAATTAAGATGGTAATTAGCAAACACCATAAATGTGAAAAGTACAAATTAGTTTTCACTCTGGCACCGACGGAAACAATTAACTAAAATAGAAATGTACAAATCTAGGGCGCATCCAATTTTAATCAAAATATTTCTTAATTAGAAAATAATCTTAAGGACGTGTTTACTTCACCCTAAGTTAATTCTCCCATTACAGTGCATCAAGATTATCAATAAATAAATGAGAATAAATGTTTTCTTCGGTTCGAGAGTTCGGTTCCCAATCGATGAGTCCACCAACCCTGCGCGTGTTCGGTTAAATAAATAAGAGCTCACGAATTGGTGCAATGTTCCCAAAGTGCCCCACAGTGTTGGGATCGTCGACTGCATATTAGTTTGATATTGTCCGCTTTGGGTGGAGCCAAGACCCCACAGATTTGTTTTTTTGGTTCCCCCCAAAAGGCCTCAAACTAATTAGGGATAGATAACACTTATATACTAATCCAACTTCCTTCACTCATCCGATGTGGGATAGGTTTGCACTCAACAAACCTCCCCTCAAACCGAGACCACATCGGGAACACATAGTCGATACATTGAGACATTACGGGCCCGACTCTAACTAGAGTCATCCAGTGCCCCACTTGATCATGGGTTATCCAGGCCCGACCCTTTGGTCACACAGGGCCTGACCCAAAGCCACCTTGGCTCTGATACCAGTTGTTGGGATCGTCGACTGCATATTAATTTGATATTGTCCGCTTTGAATGGAGCCAAGCCCGCATGAATTTGTTTTTTTGGGTCATCCCCAAAAGGCCTCAAACTAATTAGGGATGGATAGCACTTATATACTAATCCAACTTCCCTCACTCATCCGATGTGGGATAGGTTTGCACCCAACACACAGTTAGTCAATGGAGGAGGTTGTTGGTGGCGCGCTGTCGCAAGCCAGCGCTAGCGGCGGCACCACCGATAGTAGCCGAAAGTGGACAGAGAAGGAGTTGGCGAGAAGGAAGAAGAGAGAAGAAGGAGGAGGTTTGGAAATATTTTAAATCCCTAATTTGTGTGAATCATCACTGGTTGAAGGATGTTGAGGTAGAAAGCAAGGATAACATTGGGAATTCACCACAAATTCTGGGTTCGGTCTTCAATAGCAAATATTTTGGAAGAAATGCAATCGCACTCTATTCGTGTAAATAATGCGGGCCTTCCCTCAATTCTCAGGCCTTAAAGAATTGAATTCGCCCGACACTGAACATAGGAAATGAATAGAATTGACCTCATTTCTTGGTAATTATTAAAAGGTAAATACACCCTGAGTATAATTTATGATTATCTAAAGTAATCAATTCAAGAATCATATAGAAAGAACGGTTTCAGTCAGTTTTAATTTATATTTTCTCATAAATTTGAATGGGCTTTGAGCTTTTTGAGGCTTTTGAAGTCAAATCTATCTAGATTAATAAAAAATAATGCCTTGAACTAATTAAAACTGCAAATGTGTTTAAAAACAACATGGAAAATTCAGGGATCATATGCTGCCAGGATGGATCCAAGTGGAATTACAGGATCGATCGACTCCACTGTCGGGCCAACAGTATGGTCCGAATATTCCAATATTAGGTCTTTGGAGTTTTCTTTGGCCATGGGTGATGTTGTCCTACCTTTTTGAAAGGGTATATGAGATTACTCTCAAGATAAAGAACATGTGACGCAAAGCCAAGTACTCAACGTCGGCAACCACGACTCCTTCGAGGATCTTGAATTGGTTAGGGACCAAGGACGAAGAAAATGAGCGAGACGAGGACGAGGGGAAGAGCCGCTTGGAGTTGGACGACGCCCTAAAAGAGCTACCCGGCTTAACAAAGACCGAACCACCCAACCGAGCATAGCCCTCTAATTGACAGAAGAGGCCACCCGAAAACATCGTTTTTCGGTTAATTGTCTTTAATCGGTTTGGTTATTGGTTAATCGATAACCAATTAACCGTTTAACCACCTCTAACATAAGTCATCCAAAAGCAAAGAACAGTCAAACAGAGGGACCCCGATTAATTCATCATTTGATGCTCGATTAAAGAAAGAGAAAGAGGTAGGATACTTTGTCTTAGGTGCAAGTGTTAACGTTATACCTCGAGCCTTCTTTTAGTTGTTGCAAATCGGTCCATTGAAGCTAACATCCATTAAGCTATAAATGACCAACCAATCATTCATATACCCTATAGGCTCATTAAGGTAGGATATCAAAGTATCAAACAACTTTCAAGGCTTTATTGAACAAAGCGTATAGCATCAACGACTCTACATGTTTCTCTCTAGGCTCAAGCAACTCGTGCAACATGAACTCAACTGTTGCAAACTGTCCTTAATGTTTCACACACAAATGACTTATTACAAGAATTATAGTAAAAAATTTAAGATTTCATTGCGTTTTTTGTTAATCGACTACCTCGTTTCGATTTCTTGGTCAATTAAGTGATTAATTAATTTGATTGCTAATTGAACTAAGCCGATTAACCAGCCCTCGCTAGAATTCCAATTCAAATTAGTTAGCCCCTAAAAAATTCGAAGGCGGCCCATTTAGAAAAAGGCCCAACCCAAAATCCGCAATATACATTTTTTATGCAGTAAATAATTGAAGATATACAACAATTTCTACTCCCAAATTCCCAGCATCCGAAAACAAACAACAGTTGAATTTCCTTTCTATCGATCTTCTCTCACTCGCAAAAAAATCACAAGCGAGAGAGCAGGAGAAAGGGATTGCATGCATGTATATATTATATTTCAGTTTACTCCTCTTATTTCTCAATTTCATTGTTTACAGCTCTGAATCTCGAAATCCTTTCTCCAATCCGCATTTCCGAGGTTAGATTTTCATTTTTTACTTTGTGTATTGTTTAATTCTTTTATTGGAAGTAAAAATTATGCCTTGCGTTGAAGTCATTGCTGGAGTATTGGTTTGGCAATCATTGTGTAAATTTGGGGTTTCAAAATGGAGTATTAATTATGTGAATGGAAAATTGGAAAAATCTGTTGGGCAGTCACTTTAGGCTTTACCACCCCCTTCACCTAACTGTGATATCTGTACATATATAGTAGTCCCGTTGCATTCCTGGATTACAGTTTTGAATTTTGATTTTTTTTATATATATTTGTTGGATCTCACTCAATGATTCAGTCTTATTAATTGCAGTTTCATTATCTTCTTTATCCTATTGTCAGATAGAGTTCGAGATTTGAAGAAAGAGTGATATTTAGTTGGTGTATTTTACTGTGTTTGGCTACGGGTGAGCATTCATTATTTTTGCTCAGAATGCGGTAAGGGAAGTGGTGCTTAGTAAGCATTTTCATAATGGCGGAAGCGGAAGCTCTACTTGAGGCTTCAGGATCTAGATTTAGTGATTTGGAGCTCATCGGAAGAGGTTCCTTTGGGGATGTTTATAAAGGGTAAATTTACGGAAATGTAGTTGACGTAGTTATATTTGCTTTGTACTTTATGAAAATATTGAGGTTTGATTCTTGAACCACATTCAAATGGTGCGTAATGCGACTCGCCAGCAACATACATCCATGATTTCTGTATATGACTTACTAAGCCTGGAGAGAAGTTCATTTAATAATTAAAGCTTGCTCATAAATGTTTTTTGGTCAATGTTCCATTGATTAGAGCTCCACATTGGTATGATTGTCTTGAGTGTGAATCACCAAATTTCAGTAAACAGATAGGTTCACATTTAAGTACTCTTAGTTATATTCTGACTTTGAATGAGTATGATTTCTACCGGTTAATGTTAGATTAGGCTGGATTGCTAGCTTCTATGGCTTGAGAAGATTCTGTAATGTTTGCGTATGTTTCTATGGAATATCAGCTTATGTTGTTATGAAAATCACACAGGGGAGAACCTCTCTCTTATAGAACATATGGTATTCTGTATGTGAAATATGTAATGTGTTCCTACCTGAACAAAGTTTCTTTCATTTGATCTTTGAAGAAGAGATTTTGCTGACAATGGCTTTATGATGCATCATGCATTGCAAGGAACTTGTAGAACTTTTTCCAAAGACCATGTTAAATTGGTGTTTGCAATAAAAGCCAATTTGTGGCTAGAAATCCATTTGGCATAACTAAAAATTGTCTAATTTTTCTGATTAGATTTCTGATTTGTTCGTGTGTGGATTTTTTGACCCTCATCTTAAGAGTCACTTTTCTTTTTTTGGAAAAAAGTAAGTATTGGTACTAGTTTTATTAGCTTGTTAGTGTGTAAATTATTTATTACACAACTAATCAAATTGTTTTTTCTATTTTTCTTTGCAGGTATGATAAGGAACTCAAGAGGGATGTTGCCATCAAGGCCATTGATTTGGAAGAATCGTGAGTGTATTTATGGCTTTGGATTTGTTTTACTAAACATGCCATGCTCCCACCAAGATTAATGTGTAAAAAAATTTGTTACATGCGGCATTGTTTTCTGAATTGCTGTAAAGTATCTTACTATTTTTTCTAACCTGTTCTTTTCCCTAATTAATTCAGTCAATTTGCATAGCCATGTTATATGGGAGGAAATGGCTTTTTTTTTGGGTTATTTTTGTGTGGTGGAAGTACTGAACTAGGTCTGATGAATGTTATAGGATACATCATCATTTTTCTTGGCTAGTATGCGCAACATACATGGGGCAAGGTTGTTTAATTTGGTGCGGGCTGGTATGTTGGGAGGTGTGGGGAAATAGTACTTGTAAGGAGCGGTGTGGTATGAGACCCCTTTCCTCCATTAAGAGTCCACAAATTTTCTTAGGGTCTCAGGCAGGCAGCATAGATGGATTGTCTGACGAAATTTAGTTATCTCTTCAGTCCAATCTTTCTGGCAAGTCTGTGGTATCATGAAGTCATCGAAGTTATAAAGAGGGTGAAGATTGCAGATGATTCTTGAGAAATCCTTGCTCAGCTATGCATTTAGGGTATGCTGAGGTGTGTTAGTTCAGTGTCAGTGCAACTAGCTGTGAGTTGATTCCCCATTTCAATTTCCTTCTTCTGCTGCTGATTTGTGTTGGGTTGAGGATTAAGGATCATTAGGTTTATGGTCAGAGTAAGTTGAAATTTTGTGAATAATGGGTTTTCTTGTATAAGAAACTGGAGCAAATCCAGTGGTTGATAGTATAGCATTGATGCAACTGATCTGAATTTGTTCCCTAAATAAATGGCAACTGAAGGAGGTGAGTCTATGTATACTATGTTAACATAATATATAGTCGTTAAAATATACAAATGGAAACTGATCTGCTTAAGAACCATGCCTATTTTGATCTATATATAAGAGTTTGAGACGAGCATGTTCATTTGATATGCGGAAACCTATTTACTGAAATAGTTTACTTCTCGATCCCTTTGTTCGTTTGTGAACCTATATCTCGCCATGATATTATTATACTCTCTCCGTCCCACAAGAGTATGCACTTTTAGTTGGTCACGAGTTTTAATGCAAAATTGGTAAAGTAAGAGAGGTAGAAAGAAGGTAATTAAAGTATTGTTAGTGGAGAATGGGTCCTACCTCTTTAGAGAGAAAAGGGTTTCCAAATTAGAAAGTACATACTCTTGTTGGACAAACTAAAAAGGAAAGAGTGCATACTCTTGTGGGACGGAGGGAGTATGATTTATCAGTGTAAATATGGTAAAAATCATACTCAAATTTGTAAAACAGTTTGAACTTCGAAATTTGAACACGTTCAAGTCATGACTATCTTGTCAATCTTCATTTCAAATGTCTTCAAGCTTATGAGGTTGACAGCTTTGAATTTTGTTTTTAATTTCCATAAAACCTACATGCATTTAGCTTGTCCATATCTTTTGAATGAGTGCGCTTTCTTTCTCAAGTTATGCAGATACTACCCCAGGTCATGAGTTAGAAATTTGAGATCAGATACTTCGAATTATAACTTTAAAAAAATAAATGCTTCTAAGCTCGTCAGAACTATGATTGCACAAGACATTTGAACTAGTAGCGGGTAAATTTCTAAGGTCAGGAGCTGCGCTGCATGCACTTCCAATATGGTTGTAAACTTACAGGACAATTAGCTAGCTTGGCAAAGAGGCTGGATTAGCTCTTTCAAGTTAGTCCAGGTCCAGACTACAAATAAGTCATGATTGAAGCGTAGATAAAAAATTCAGTAAAAGTGAGGCGTAGAAAGAATTAACTTCTTCTGGTTTGTCAACCATGCCCATGTGATATATTCCTTGGGATCAAGTATTTGATTTTGGTTTTATGGAAGTTAGTCAATGTTACCTATTCTCTTATATGTGGGGCTATAATCAATTCTGAAGTAATGCAAATGTCTCTGCCTTGGTTTTAAATGATTGTTTATTCTTTGGATCTCAAGAATAGACCCTTCATTGTGCCTTATACTTCCTTGTTCTTTCACAGGGAGGATGAGATAGAGGACATCCAGAAGGTACATTAGAGACTTCTGTAACTTTATCGATTGAAGTTATACAGTCATATCTTTCATTTCATTTTATTTGTTCGTAGGAAATTGCGGTCCTTTCAGAATGCCGATCTCCATATATCACCGAGTATTATTGTTCTTATTTGCACCAAACAAAGCTGTGGATAGTCATGGAATACATGGCTGGTGGTTCTGTTGCTGATCTGGTAGTTTACTTTCACATCCTTTCATTTTTCTTCAATTCATTATATCAATCTTTTGAAACTTACTCACCCTAGATCTGGAATTCCATATTGTACTATACTTCACGATTTAAGTTTGTTAGTACATTATATGACAGAAAGTAGTAATCTGTTCTGTCACGATTCTTGTAGCAGCTACATCAGGTTCTCCAAATATCAATTATGATTCTAGTAATTATTCCGTTGGTAAATACTATGGTTCTTCCGTTTTTTTATATTTATTTTTTAAGCCATGCCCGTTAGTCAATGTAACGTGATTCAGCATCTATATGCCTTCTATAGACATTAAAAAGTGCGCGAGAACATTCTTTATCTGGAAAAACCCTGTCAATTTTTAGAAGTATCAAGAGGAACATTTAATGTAAACTCATATTGGGATGAAACAGTGATAAGCATATAAGTTATGGAGACCTAACTTAATCCAACACCATGGTCAAAGGTGAAAGGCTGATTCCCATATATATGCTATTCCACACTTTCATGTGGAACCAATATGGGATTAGTATCAAATAGTAGCCACTGTTGCTGCTGCTACTTGGTTATTCATTGACCCTTCACAGTTCACATAGGATAATATTCTATTCCTATGCAGATTCAACCAAACCTGCCGCTTGATGAAGTTTCAATAGCTTGGATTTTACGTGACTTACTCCATGCAATTGAGTATCTTCACAGTGAGGGGAAAATTCATCGAGATATTAAAGGTATATTATCAGGCAATATCACTTCGTTTTACATGATCTTGTTCTTTCTACTTTTTGAACTTGGTGACAATTTATCTATCATGCATGCTTTCAAATTATTAATAATTCATAATGTGTTTCTCAGATTCTGTACCTCGGTCCTCTCCAATGTTATTTTCAATCTTCTTATGAAATCATAATACAACCGTTTCTGAGTATTGACTGCATCTAACCTTAACCTTCTATGTCCATTTTCCCTCATAATTTGTTATTAAATAACTTTTGCATTGTGATTTTGCAGCGGCAAACGTTCTATTGACAGAGAGTGGAGACGTTAAGGTATGGTTTTTGTCAGTTACAGCAGTTTTATGATAGCTTGAAGATCTTTGAATAGAATTTTCTTTATTACTGCTTTAATTTATTTGCATCTGGTACAGGTAGCAGATTTCGGAGTTTCTGCTCAATTGACAAGGACAATTTCAAGGAGAAAGGTACATATATATTTTTTAATTTTGTGGCTTCTGCTTGAGAATTATTGACCTTCTTTCTTAACTTTGCTCTAGTTTTATTACAAATTACAATGTGTTACTCCATGGTCATCATGCTTTCTACAAAATTGGGACCTTATTTGTTTAAAATTGCCAATCTGGATGTTTGACATGGTCCCCATAGTGAATATATTTTTCCTTGCTGCTTTTCCAACCTTGCTCATTCACTTTCCAATCCATATTCTTATTCACTAAAGCCTAAGTTTCTATGAACAGATAATGTGATATAGTATTATTTATCCCTAATCCCTATAATGAGGTTGAATGCAAAATAGTCCAACTCATGCTCTTTGTTAAGCTGAGGTGGAACTGTCCAAAGAGTGATTACATCTCTCAATCTAATGCAATTAGAAGTTAGACTTTTGTAGGAACGCCATTTTGGATGGCTCCAGAGGTTATTCAAAACTCTGAAGGTTATAATGAGAAGGTATGTCCTCTGTCACCCACTCCCCAACCTTCATATCTATCTGAGTTTTCATGATCTGGCAGAATTAATTGACCGTAATCCCCCTCTTCCTCTTGATAACTTTTGGAACTTTGTTTGACACAGGCAGATATATGGTCTCTGGGGATAACTGCAATTGAGATGGCAAAGGGTGAACCTCCACTTGCTGACCTCCACCCTATGAGAGTGCTTTTCATCATTCCTCGAGAAAATCCACCACAGGTGTACCATCATAAGCTTCTCATAATCCACCCTGTTAGCTACTTTTATGTTCTTTCTTTAACCCTGTTGAATTAATAATGGTCTTTGTTATTCAGCTAGATGAGCATTTCTCTCGTCCCTTGAAAGAATTTGTTTCTCTCTGTTTGAAGAAGAATCCTGCAGAGGTAGTTTTCATGAACTTTTATCCACCTTCCATTTATATCTGCTTGTCCGTGGTGTTGGCAAACTAGCTGATCCCAGGAAAACATTAATTGAGATGGAGTTATGTTTGGGTGATAACTTGGATCTATGGTTCATAGGACTGACTATTTGAAGGATTACATGACCCAGCAAGCTCAAAGCCTAACTTTTTTTTTATGTATCCTGCCTATCACCCAAAACAAAAGCCTCCTAAGGGTATTTAACAGTTAGAGAGGTGCTTTATTTCCAATGAACTTTTTAGTGCATTTCTCTCTTATTTTTTGTTCTCTTAGGAATAATAATTAATCTCGCAATCATATATATGGTGCTATGATTTCTCTTAATATTTGATAGAGGTCCAATGCTATCTTTCTTTTTTTGATTTGTCTTGTGCTTCATGCCAGTTCTTATGCTCTGATTTCTCTTAATATTTGATCTTAGAGGTCCAGTGCAAAGGAACTCCTTAAGCATCGTTTTATTAGAACTGCTAGAAAGAGTCCAAGGCTTCTGGAGAGAATCAGGTGCGTTATTATCTCTTTATTGTACCTAAGTTCTTTAAAATTTCTTTCCGATACTTAATAACTTTTGCAACAACTATTATCAGTTCTGCTATATGTCACCTTTTGAAAACCACCCAGTAACTAACATATGCTTATTGCCCTGTATGCTTAAGTATGTCTAATACTTGATTGAGTGATTTCTGTAGAATAATCTTTACTTTACCTATGACAAATCACATATGTGACATTTTGTCTCTAAAGATATACTCCCTCCGTCCCAAGATAAGTGACCTAAAACTTTTCGGCACGGGATTTAAGAAAATGGAGTTAATAAAGTAGAGAGAAAAAGTAAAAGAGAGAATGCTAAAAAAGGAAATGGGTCACTTATCTTGGTACGTCCCAAAAAGGAATGTGAGTCACTTATCTTGGGACAGAGGGAGTAACATTGAGTCTGGTGTTTTGATGCATGGCATATGTCAAGATCTTCTCTCTTAAGCTCCGAAAGCTTACACCATATATAGTGCATGAGTGCATAACTTCTACTTTCTACTTTTCAAGAGAGCGGCCCAAGTTTCAAATTGACGGTGAGAATGAAAATGGCGCAACACCCTTGGGAGAAGCTTCTGGAACTGTAAAAGTGAATAGAGAGTCTGGACATGGTGATACAGTTCGAGTCAGGTCAGTCAAATTTGTTGATACACTATGGATCCTGACTAATTGTTACAAGATGTTGGGCTGAATGTTTTTAATGCAGTAGTCAGGCAACGGGTCTGAGAAATGCCGGATGGGACTTCAGTATTGGTGCATCAGGTAGCACGGGAACTGTTCGAAGTGTTGTAAGACCGCCTCAGGTGAGAGAAAGAAAGCCGGAAGTGCCATTAAATCAATCTACTCCTAAAAAAACCTTAGATGCTAGTAACCAGCAGTCTTCTGCTTCTGGAATCATGCTTCATACTGCCTCAGAGCTCTCCACAAGGTCACAGACCAATGATCCAGCCAATCAAGGAAATTATCTTGAAGATGTATGGCATGCTTATCCCTTCTATATAC
Source organism: Salvia hispanica (assembly GCF_023119035.1). Classification (NCBI taxonomy): domain Eukaryota; kingdom Viridiplantae; phylum Streptophyta; class Magnoliopsida; order Lamiales; family Lamiaceae; genus Salvia; species Salvia hispanica. The sequence goes on along the minus strand of NC_062970.1, from coordinate 25,569,442 downwards.
ATTCAGGCTCATGTGTGTTTCCCATAGCATATGAGCACATCGTAATTGCTACTCATAAGCCCAAAGGATAGTCGTTTTCCAAACAATTGAGTTCAGTCTATGTTGATGAGAAGTAGGATTGAGGTGTTGGAATTATTTTAGATACTTGACATACTGAACATCTGAAGATGGACGGAAACACATGACTTTACTAATAATAACAGGTGTCCTTCTCCAGAAACCACTTTGAAGCTTTGGATAATTCATTAAGTCTGGTCACTTCAGTTTAATTCTAATTTCATTTTGTTATTTGCTTCAGACTTTATACTTTCCAATGAAGATCTCCAATCCATTTTCACCCTTAATCAGTGTTCTGATCAGTGCTTCAGAATCAGTTGGATAGTCATACATGCTTGCTAGTTAGACTTATACAAATCTGGGCTTTATTATCTATTATTGCTAGTCCATTTAACTAGATAGTTTATCAATTGCTGGTACTTGGATACTTGCCATTTATTTGATGCAGAATGTAATTCCTTGTGCAAGCTCTCATTCTTTGTTTTTGTCTATGCTCCACTTGGAATTCCCTCTTAAATAAAATTCATGACAGATGTCTTGAATTAAAATCACAGTTTCTGAAAGAAACTTATGATTATAAACATTAAACATACCACAATGTCTAAAATTTTCTGTATCTGTTCTCAACTTTCAGGATGATGCAAGTGGGACAGGAACTGTCATTGTTCGATCTCCAAGAGGAGTTCCACGATCCTCTCAGTTCAGCAGCCAAAGTTCAACTGTATGTGCATTCATTGATTGAGCTAAAAAGATAGTGTTATAGTCTGCTGCATTACGGTGATACCAATTAAGTATTCTTTTAATTGCTATTCTAGTCTAGCAGCAAATATACATCCGCTGAAGATTCTTCGATCAGTGGTACTGTTGTTTATCGTGGACAGCATGAAGATTCAGAGTCTCCGAGAACTCCAAAGTCTAGGCTTGGGCTTCAAGAGAGAACTTTTAGTGCAGCTCTTGAAGACAGTGAAACCAATCTTGCCGAGGTTGAAATACAATTTTAATCAATATTACATTGGAGAATCCTACCATGCTTGCCTTGTCACTTTAAAGGATGTAGTTTCATTATATGACCGTTTTTCACAAAGACATGTTTCATACTTATTTAGGCTAAGGCTGCTATTCACGGAGGCAGAAAAGGAAGGGATAGGTCTGCATTGAGCAAGGGGAACAGAGATTTGCAAGAGAGCAGAAGGATAGAGCCGGACTACACAACGACAAGTTTTGACTCATCAAGGTATGTTTTTGCTCCAGAACACCCCCCCCCCTCCTTTGCAAAATGCTGAAATTTGTAGTAACCTTTTCAATAATTTTCTCTGTCATGAAACATGGAACAGCCAATCCAGATATTCTCATGATTATCTTGATGCTCAGAAGGCATTTTTAAGATCCCCGCACTCAACTGAGAATGCGGACAATGCAAGAAGTTCCGTAGCAGCTTTGTCTGCCCCTTTATCAGTGCTCCTGATCCCTTCACTTAAAGATGTATGTTTTCATTTCAGTTCTATGAAAATTAAAGGAATTAAGACATTACTCATAACCTGATTATGTAAAAGCTTTGATAGTAGTATCAGACACCAATAAACTTGGAAATTGCAAAATTGATCCCAATACATAGGGGCCTTTTGGAAATTTGGGTACAACATGCAGGTTTTGAAGTCCATGGAATTAAATAGAAAATGTCCACAATAACCTTTAATAGCTCACCTTTTTGTAGAAATATTAACATTTATTTTTTATTCTTTCTTTATATGTAGTTTGACTTTTAAAATTATAGTTACAGGCATAATCATTGTATAAGATTTTGTTAATGATCCAGGCAATTGTCGATGATCCAGGAGGTTCAATCTTTCAGAAAGTCACTAATGCTTTAATGGATATGGAGAATGTTAGGCCTGGGTCTTCTGAACTATTTGTCACCAAGTTGCTTCAGCAATTGGCAAGGTCGATTTGAACTACGTAACATCTTTTCTAATTTTGTGTTTGTGCCCCATAATTTTTTATTTTTGGGGTGAAATATGTTTTTTCATCATCGTATGGTATCCACCAACTAGAGCGAAATGTGCAGTTCGAAGGAAGGTTCTGTGCAAGACCTCCGGGATCTTGCAGCTCAGATCTTTGCGAAGGGCAAGGTAGAAATGCAGGCAACAAATGCAGAAGCTGACAACAAAAAGAAGCAAGTGAACAAGGAGCTTAATTCAAATGCCAATATGAGCCCACTTGCACGGTTCTTGCTCTCCAGGTTAGTCAAAAAGCTGCTAATCTCCTTTTCTTCTCCCCTTGATACGGCAGTAAGTTCGGACTGCTATAGAAGGATGATGTCTTCTCACGCTTCCCTTGAAATTTAAAGAGAAGTAAAACTTTGTTTACATAAATCTCTACTTATTTTTAGTGAAGCATTAGTTTTATTCATGACAACGCATGCCGATTAATGCAGATGGCAAGGCTTTGCTTCCCGTGATTTGAATTCTTGAAAATTGAGGTCAGATGATAGTATCTTGTTTTTGGTGAATGTCTTTTAGTTTGTAGTTAATGAGTGAATGCACTATTTATAGCTTTTCATATTGATCTGAAATTTTCATGATTACCATATTGTTTTCGTGTTCTTCTGTTATGCAAAAGGTTTCCAGTTCGCTTGTGGTAAAGAGAGATGGGGCAATATTGTATTTGGCAAGGTTAACATTAGTCATGTACTATGATTTTTGTACAATTTCTAAGACTACAAGTTTTTGCTTAAATGAAGCAACTTGGTTATTCTATCATATTCTGGATTCTATACTATACAGACTTTATCTGATAATCGATTGATTAAATTCGTACTACTACACAAACAAATCTTGAAGTAGAGTGTATTAAGGTGGTGTATGGTTTACTAGATAAAATAGTAGCAAGATATAATCTAGGATTAAGTTGTGAGATTATTTAGTAGAAGAGGTTGTGAGATTATTTAGTAGGAGAGGGTTGACTATGACTAATTATCACATTAGTATCCATCTAAGATTAAGTCATGAGATTTGAATCAAATCTCATGAAAATCTCATGAAACAAACATAATACAAATTCAATCATGTGATATAATCTTGTAAATCGAACACCCCCTAAATAAACAACTCATCTCTGAGTTGGTTGGAATAGTTCTGAAATTTTTGACATTGACAAGGTAGAGGCTCGTTTCAGAAAATGTTTATTACTATCATCATCTACAAGTGTACAAACAAACAGACAAACCAAAACCAAAACCAAAAATCAACACGTTCTTTGTCTTTGCTCATAGAAAGGCGATATAGAATTCAGAGTCCGCTCCATCTATAATTCCGTCTCTGCTTCACATGTCACAGAAGAACGTCATCCAAACATGGTGAGACAAGACATAAGAAGATGGATAGATAAATATACTCCCTCCGTCCCAAGATATTAGACTCATATATCATTTTGGGATGTCCAACATACTTGAGCCTTTTCTATTTATGGTAAAAATTTACTTTATTATCAACTCCACTTACACCATTAAACAAGATCTCCTAAATTCTCGTGCCTAAAAGAAAGGGGTCTAATATCTTGGGACGGAGGGAGTACCTCTCAAGAGCAAATTTGCCTTCTTTATATTTCTGGCTCTCCTCGTGTGCGACCAACTGCACAAAAAAGAACAAAAGTGAGTAGTGGGTCTGAAGTAAAGTGAGCATACTTATTGAAGAAGAGTGATAGTGAGAGACATACATATTTCCAGCCTAGTAAGTGCCCACAAGAGCAGCAAAATACATCTGATAATGTGTGCATACCAGAAATCATCATCCTCTCCTCAGGAGGACCAGATGTCACATTCACTCTGCCATTAACAAATTCATAAACATACTTCAATTGTGATCCATCTTAATCATAATCATGTTGCCAAATTCAAGTACTCCCTCCCTCCCGATGACACGTTTTTTTTTTTCGCACGTGTTTTAAAAAATTATACTCCCTCCGTCCCAGAGAAGTTGGCACACTTTCCTTTTTAGTTTGTCCTACAAAAGATGTCACATTTCCCTTTTTGGAAAAAGTTCTCTCTCACATGAATATAAAAATTATATTTTCTCTCTCCATTTAACACACAAAACAAAATCTCCTAAAATCCCGTGCCATTTTCAAAGTATGCTAACTTTTCTGGGACGGAGGGAGAAATAAATAGTTAAAGTGGAGAAAAAAGTAAAGTAAGAGATACAATAATATAGAGGATAATAAATAGTTAGAGTGGAGAGAAAGAAAAGTAAGATAGAGAATAATGTAGAAGATACCGTCAGCTATATTATTGTATCTCTTACTTTACTTTCCTCCACTTTAACTATTTATTACTACTCCCTCCGTCCCAAGATAAGTGACCTACTTCTTTTGGGCACGGGATTTAAGGAATGGTATTTAAATAAGTTAAAGTGGAGAGAGTAAAGTATGAGAGAGGGAAAAATAGAGAGAAGAGAGAATAAAGTAGGTGGAGAATAAAGTAAGAGAAATGACTTTTTGCTAAAAATGGAAATAGGTCACTTATGGTGGGACACCCAAAAAGGAATACAAGTCACTTATCTTGGGACGGAAGGATTGGGACGGAAGGAGTATTATTTTTCCAAAACTAAGTGCTGAAAATAAATGTCACCTTAGCATCACAAATAGTGCATGGGATTAACAGTACATGTTAGTTTAGGTAATAACATAGAGTGATGAGATCGAGATGCTTACACAGTATTAAAGAGATAAGCCTTCCCCCTTTGGCAGTGAAATGACTGAAAATAGGAGGCAACACCCATTAAATACATTCGATTATGGAAAGGATTAACAATTAGGAATATTAGCAGGCTATACACTTTTATGCCAAATGATTAATAAAAAAAAATAGTTAGAAAGAAAAGAGTAATACCCGGGAAACAAGTTGATGAGGCTGTGCTAGCTGGGTTTTGCAGAATTTGCAATTGTAAGTTATTCCTTCCAAATCAACAACAAATATCCTTCCCATCTCTCTTCTCACTCTTTCTCTCTCAACCACGATTAGAATTTGAGAAGACTGACGATACAAATATGATAGTGTTGTGTTGTAGTTTGGGTAAATTGAATCACTATCACACTGACACGTAGTTTGTTTTTATAATGGGCCTCTCTCCTCATTTTACTGGATTTCTATATCTTATAGGCCGAATACCTCGAAGGCCCATAGCTCTTAAGTGCTTGTAATTTTTGTTCCATTTACCAAAAATTAATAAAAAAATATAGAGAAAGAAGTTGGATGTATTATTATTGCAAATTTTTATTTTTTTTACAATTATCTCATTCATATACTTCCTCTATCCTAAAAAAATAAATTTATAAATGACACGAATTTTAATATACAATTGACAAACTAAAAAAAAAGAGAAAAAATAAAAACAAAAAGGAAAAAAAGTAGTAAAAATAATTTTAGTAGATTATGGAGTCCATAATTATTGTTTTAGTAAATTATAGGGTCTATAATTATTATTGGTGTATAACTAGTGAAAAAATTATATATTTAGACTTGGTCTAATTTTTAGAGGACGGTCCAAAATAATAAATTAATGTATTATTTTAGGATGGGGGAGTTCTAAGACAATGCTATTTAGTTATCCTTAAATGGCATCACATTATCAAAATAATTTTTTTTAAACATTTTAATGTTTTAATGTCGTTTGATCATAATTAAAAGATGTTGCACCGTTTAGGAAAACTGAGAAAAATTATTCATAATAATTTTGCTACAACCTTAGAATATTATAGAATGTCGAGCCATGAAATACTAAAACAGACAAAAGTCTATTTATTGATAGAGTTAAAATCAGTCGGCCGTTGCTACAGTTGGCTGAGCTTCGATTCGCTTCCTACCACCATAAGGCCCCTTTCTGATTGCTTCCTGTAGCTGCAATTAATTTTTTTAGCCAAAATCAATAAAACTATATGAATTATCAATAATCAAATTTCATGCATGTTATGAATTACAGTGTGCCTTGTTAAAAGTAAATACATCTACTAAAGTCCATAGAGGTGTGATCCGTTGCTAACTTTTTTAAATTGTTAACTTTGCTAACTCATCAACGCAGTGTATTAGAAATTTCAGCACGATGATATTGAAACGTCAAAATAAACTTCTTTGATATTTTAATACCCTGTTCAAAATAAACTAAGTTTATAGCTTCCATTTCAATGTCATCGTGTAACACATGTAAATATATGGTGTTTGACATTTTAATTGAGTTGACATGTAAATATATTGTGTTGATTTTAAATACACTGCGTTGATGAGTTAGCAAGTTAACAATTTAAGAAAAGTTAGCATTATAAAGCGTCTATATATACAAATGTTCAAAGCAAGCAATGACATTAGGATCTAACCTTTGATGTCAGGCCAGAATAGGCAGGATCATTGACAAGTTTACTAGATGCTGTGAAGGCCCCGAACACTGTTTCACAACACTTGTGTCTAGCTTCCATTCCTGCATAAGTCCGAGTATATTTCACGTAAAGATCTTGGTATTACAAGATTCCAACGGCTTTTTGTCTGAAGTGAGAGTGAGATTGATACAGACCTATCTTGCTGGTTTCTGTAAGGGCGTCGGTAATTATCTCAATTATCTCCGGTCTAGAGATTATTTCAATCAGACACCAAGGTCGAGCAACCAAACCACTAATCAATCTGTATCCCTGTATTGGAAGAACAATACCAGAAGTTATTGAGATTATGACCTTCAAACACTTCCATTATATTGTAGTGGGATAGACTCTCAACTAGAGTGCACATTAAACTGTCTTGACATGCTTCAATTTCAAATCCAGTGATTAAATTTCCTGCCGATTTAGTTTGTCAAGAGAGCCTTCACTTTGGTGGCGTTCGGTTTGCATAAAATAATACTACTAAGATATAATCTAAGATTCTAAGATTAAGTTGCGAGATTATTTTAGTTGGAGGGGCTTAGCCATGACTAATTATTACATGATTATCAACGACCACCCCCTTGGAGTACTAGGATGGATAAATAAAAATAATCCAAGAATCTACCATCACTTCTATGGATTGATTGATTTTGAATTTGTTTGGCCATCTTATCATCCAAAAACTCAATCCTATGCTTTATTAATTTATTTTATACCTTGTTAAGTACTCCCTCCATCCCACTTTTCTACCTTTCCTTTTTAGTTTGTCCCAGTCAAGATGTTCATTTTCTATATTTGAAAATAAACCCCTCTCTTCTCATTAAAAATATTCATCTACCTTTTCCTATCAACTTACACCACCTAACAACTCCTAAAATCCTGTGCTACTCAAGAATGTGGACATCTTGAGTGGGACGCAGGGGGTAGTACAAGACCAATACTTGTTTAAGTAGAACAGGCTGCTCGAATGTAATTTGAGTGAAAAACCAAAATTTCCCAACATTGTTCACCTAGGATTTTTGTTTAAATGCTTACTTCATATACTGTTGTACATGCAAACAAACTCTTCAGGACCATCGGAATCTAAATGCGTATGAAGACATAATATTGTGAGGCTAACGTGACACGAAACATCTTACCGCAATACGGATTTCAGAACCCTGCTGAAGAACTGATAGGAGGAGGCCCTGCAGCCATTATCAGCATGTGAATTTGCATTGTTGGTGCTATTTAAATAAGTTTATATTTGTGACTTATCTTGAAAACAAGATAAAGAAAGGGTACAGAAACCAAACAATAGACAGTAAAGATAAAAAGAGTGTAGACTTATGTAACCCCAAAGAAGGCTTTGAATTGACTTACTGAGGGGATCAGCTTGGGTGTTTTGGATGCTTGATCATAAATCAGGCTCTTAAGGTTTTCTTCAGCCACCCTTGTCAGGAGCACATTATTTCCCATTCGTGTTTCACCAGCGATGTTTGCAAGAGAATGCAAGGCAGCCTTCATATCCATGAGAAACAAATCTTATTAGACCCACATTCAGATCAAAGCATGTAAGATGGTGAGGACGAAGTGACGAACAATGCATGACACAAAAAAACCCTTCTCATGATCTTTTAATTGCAATAATCTTCTCTCCACTATCTTTGGTTGTTGGAAGATGAACCAAAATCGAGAAAGCTTGTCTACAGTTTCATACAAGGCAATCGTCCGACACAACACCACTTGATGTGAGTTTTAAGATTCACTATAGAATTTGGCATAAATCAGGTTTATGTTCACATATTTCCAATCCACTTATCCACCTAACCATTAAGACCTCCAAAAACTGAGGAATCTGATGCAGAAGAGAGGCAAGGTGTCTTCTTACCAGCTGTTTACCATGCTGTTGTCGGTCAAAAGCAGCATCAACAACATGTCTCGCAGCAGGAGGCGTATTTGACAGAATAATAGTTGCTCCCTGGAATGCTTAAGCATTGTGTACAATAAGACCTTTATCAGTTATCTGCTAAAAGCTTGCAGAATCAAGGATTTAATATGCAACTAGGACAGGCTTGAAGTGGAAAAAGAATAGCTTTATAGCAGTTCTGATAAAGAAAAGCATAAGAAAATTTATGGCTTTGAAACAGTTGATGTAGTTAATATTATAAGAAATTATGGAAATAAAATTATTAGTTTATTGACGGAAGTTAAACAGAGCTGTTAGTTTCATCCATTTTATGCAACAAGTGAGAATCAATCTTTTGGTTACGAGGACTCTTTACAAGTCAATAGGACTCATAGGAAGGCAAAAGGAATAAAAATACCAGCTTAAATACTTAGGATGCATAATTTACATGATACAATTTGATTCACTACTCCAAAAATAAGAACCGAATAGTAAAATATGAAGTTGTTGATTTCAAATAATTTAGATGGATAACTTACAAGATCCAATTTGACCCAGTGCTTCAACAGCACATTCACATTCATCTGCATCTTGACTTTCGAGGAACTCAAACCTCTTATCAATTGCAGATATAACATTTTTAAAACCTATAGTGAAGAAAGGTTAGCAGCAATTATAAACAACAATCAAGGATCATATTACAAAAATTCAAGTTCACAACAATCTTTAAGAAGGATAATCTATTAATCTGGGGTCATATAATTCAGGTAACTTATGTTTCTTACATTATGCATCAAGCATAGAAGTATACATGCAAAACATATTGGCTATGTCAAGTATTGCATGTAAGGGTATCCAAAAATCGCCCAATATTCTTAAAGTTTGCTTTCAATATAAGAAGCTTCCCATCCAAAATTAGAAAGTACTGTTTGACCTAAACTTGTGCTCTTATTCCCTGTCCTATATCTCCATTGAGTTTATGCCACAATAAACTAAGCATTTTGGCTTTACCAAAGGTAGGGAATCAATACAAAGTTTTGCATTAAGCAGCCACCGAAGGGAATGGTTCAAAGTTTAATAAGCACCACATGGAAAAATAAAGGATCTGGAAACAACCTCATGTTACTCTTAGAAGCTCATTCCAACTAACATGGTTTGCTCTAGTCGAAAAAGTTGACATAAAATTAAGAACTTCCACACGTCTGCTACAATCACGGATGCAAGGAAACACCTATACATTAACTTATGAAGTAGCTTACTGGATTCATCAATGAACGCAAAAGCATTTTCCTTGGACAGAAGCCTTCCAGTTATCATCATTGCCCTAGATCTTAAAATGGACTCCGCAGCTCCATTGCTTAGGAAATCAAGAATGTTTCTGATTAAGCATTATACTCAATCAAGATATATTGATCACAAAAAATTCTTCACTAACCTGATTATGGAAATAAGAAGTTGGAGCAGGATTGTTTTTGACAAAAATTCAGCACTATGTTGAACTTCCACCAGCTTCATCATAAAGCAAATAGAATAGAGGGTGAAAACTTTAGACTTAACTAAAAGGAATGACTACAAATCATAAATAGAACAGTTTCAAGAGAAGTTTTGTTAAGGTAACACAAAGACAGTTTATGTACTACAACAGATATTATGTTGCTAGTAATGTAAGAAGAAATATATCTTTTGATGCAATTGATGTTACAATTGGACAAAATGTACAACTACGGTGAGGATCAGATTAGAAGCTCTTCTTTTCAAAGTAGACTAATTGTGTAATATGAATCACCCTACCAAAACCCTTAAGGTTAGCAGAAAAGAGAATGATACTTTAGGCATATAGAGGGCAATTATTGCGGATCCCACGATCCCATCATGCGGGAATGAGGGGCACTATGCACCTAAGTAGTTCACTGAGATGAACCCCAGGGTGGAAATCAGAAAACATGGAGAAAGGAAACAAAACAGTTGTTTGCTGGTATAGAGGTCAAATATTCATGGAGAACCGTGTTACTGCAGAATTAAAGAGGTATGCATAGTATGCTATCCAACCTGGTGATATGACCAAACACACATTTAAATAAATAGTTTACAATAGGCTTAAAGTCATTCAGGAATTAGGAAATTGAAATTCACACATGATTGGGGCCAACCTCATAAATAAGTTCCAGCACACTCAAAGTAACTAGAGTGTCATTTGTATTTCTGACTTCTGCCTCCAGTAGACTTAGAAAATTTGATTTTGATACTTCTGATGCCACTGAGCTTGAAATAGAGAAGAGCTTCACTATCAAAGCTAGAACACGAACTCTTCCCTTCAGATGTCCCAAACAGAAAAGTCAAGAGTAAAAGAATGCAAAATCAAATTCAAGCGAAGGAACTATGAGTCCACCGTGGCGCGTCCTTTAAATTTTTGTTCAATTATCAATAGAAAAACACTAAAAACAATCATGCGAAATTTTTAAGATATTGAGCCTGCGGCCTGCCACAATTAAACTAACTCTCATCCAACGACAACCAGAAGAAGAAGAAGAAGAAGAAGAAGAAGAAGCAGGGATCATGTACCAGTGATGTGCATTTCTCTGCTACATTTCCAAGATGTGTAGCTTCATTAACATTTTCTGGAAAGATAACCCCCTGAAAAGAGGTTGCATAATTCTCAGCAGTAGAACAAATGTTGAATGTCACCGTAAGTTTAGATAAATATTAAGCAGGAGCATACCATGCCTTCAGGGTAGCTAGCCAAACTTTTAATGGCATCTGTTGAAGCAGCAGCCACTTGCTCATCACTACACAAAATCAAATATGTTAGTTTTATGTGCTTTAATCTACGAAAACGCCCCGTTCAAGAACATCATTCAGTTAGCATAGACAGAAGTAACAAGTAAAAGCATAAACCCCAATGTCAGAAACACACAACGTTTTTTGGAAGCCAACAGGATAATTTGAAGGACTCAGCAGTTTTCTCGTGAAAAATTGGAAGGGATAAGAATTTCAAAATCCAACATGAATTCGGAGAACATGTTTTCCCATAAAAACCTGATTAAATTTGATCACAAAGTTACCATTCCTCACCAGAAGAGGCAGAACAACCCAGTTTCTTTTTTAATTAATTGATTCTTACTGTTGGAAATATCCCAATATGTCAAACATGTATCTTTATCTGGTTTCTTGCATAGGCCATTCTAAAAGAATAGAAGTCGGCCAAAAACTGCAGGGGTACAGGGCAGCCCATTATTGGTTACATAGTATAGTAGTGCACAAAACCTAAAAAGATGGAATTCTACAACTACCAATTTAGTCAGATGCAGTGAATCTAAAAAATGAATTATCGTTCATCGTTAAATGATTTGTAACCAACCAATGCAGCAGACATGATTATACACAGTAGACAATAATGAAAGTTGAAACCTTATTGAATTAATGATAAGCCACAATTTAAAATAAAAAGCTCAATACCCATCAATGAAGCAACCAAGCAAAAGGGGATAAATACTATGTTGAAGAACTAATTGGATAGCAACCCTTTTATCTGTATGCTCCAGTAGACATGATATCTGAAAAAACATTTAGCGTGTCATATTGGAATTCATATTTTTCAGTAATACACCCAAGCGAGATACGGAAAAACAATGACAGAAGATAAAATATGCATTTGGTTAATTGTGCATAAACTAAGAAAGGAAAGATAATGGACTTACAGCTATACTGGCCAGTCGTTTCACTTTCTGAGAATCTGACCCAAGGCCAACCAAAACGAAAGGCTGAAGGACAAGGAAAACAAGTTTTAAACTACTAAGTAATATTATACTCACTAGGCATGACATCCAAAAATTACTAAGCCAATACTGTAGGGATGAGACACACCAAGGTTCACTTTACTGAGACCTCTTTTGCAAGGTACAAATGTGAGATGGCAGTCTCACAACCACAGATCAGTTACAAAAGACATACCCAAACAGATACAACTCAAATACACAGTTCTATACAAGAACTAAACAGATCTACAAGATCTAAACTGAACAAACTTTATATCTACACAAGAAACAAAACATCACAATAAAGACAGTTACAGATCTTGTGGCTCAGTTTCGCACAGACCTAAACCATTACACCCTTTTACAGAAGATCTCAAGGGACAGAACCCACAACTGAATCCTAGAACCACCAACCCCACCGAGACACATCCGCTACAACAACACGGACAGAGCAACAAAGAAACTCTCACAACCACACAGAAACACACCGATCTCACACAGACACGTTGAAGTCTCCTCCGAACTCAGAATTGGTTTTGGTTCAGCTTCAGCATTCGCAAGGGAACCCAGAAGGTTGAGAATCGCCGCTCAACACTCACTATGAGGGTGAAGAAGAAGATCTAACAGAGAGAACGAAGTGAGAGAGAGATAGCATAGCGTTACAAGAGAGAGAGAGATCATAGAGCGTAATGAAAGAATGAGAGTCAGCGAGAGGAAGAGTCCAGATAAAGGACGCCTCGATAACCGCTCTCATTCATCGAATGATTGTTGCTCATAATCCGAGTGGAGTGACACGTGGTGGCAATCAACGGTGGTTGGCTCGGGTGGGTTTAAAGAGTGAGCCAAAGATATGGGCCGATTAATACTACACAGTCAAGCACCTGAATGTCAACAGAATGCACTGTCTAGATTGAATAACAACTCAACCGTAAAGACTGAATGAACACTATGCAAAGAAAGATGCAACTACAATTGAAAACCAATGGAGTCCTCCTTTATATTTCACAATAAATAAATCAAGTGTGAAATCTGGAACAAAACATGAGACAATGAATGAGCTTAAAACTACGCCGATCACATACATCACAGGTGACATAAGAGGTATATGCTAACGAATACATAATATCCAGTAACATACTTATAACTAATTCAACCAATCAACTCTATTTCAAAATCGTACAGTTAATAAAATGAGCGATAAAACTTAAAAGCAACCAGTATATAGTGGATACTAGGAAAAACACCAACAAATTTGCCCGAAATAAAAATCAAATAACGCACCATATAGTGTGGAATAAGCGATGCTCCATATTTAGTTCGGAATACCCTCTCCAAACATTCGACCAAAGCACTCTCCAGACCAGGGTAACTCGCATCCGTTTGCAAAGCGCTATAAAAAATCTCAAGCTCGATAATTTATACAAAAACATCATACACCTCAAACGACTAACCGCAAACTTATTACAAAACAAAAGCATGCACTCAAAGGAAGGAACCCGTCACATTGTAACTACGAGCAATGGCTCAGATCTGTTATACTCCCTCCGTTCCTTCAGAGTTGAGTCATTTTTCCATTTCAGAGAGTTCCCACATAGTTGAGTCATTCCGTATATGGTAACTTTTTTCTCTTTCTTACTTTACTCTCTCTTACTTTATTTTCTCTACTTTATTCACTTTTTACTTTATTCTCTGTACCTTTTTCTCTTTCTTACTTTTTATCTATTTATTTAACACACTCAACATTCTTTTCTTAAACCCGTGCCGAAAAATTTCACCAAAACTATGAGGAAACGAAGGGAGTACAATTTTGGAAGGGGCGAAATCAATTGAAGTCAACAAACAAAGAGGGAATGATGCTCTTTATTACTTTAATAAGTCATAAAATGTAATTTCACAAATTATGTTTTAAATTATTTTTAAAAAAATACATAGTTTGACATCGTGTTCTACCCCTAAAAAACTTATGCAGATCGGGTAGTGGCCATAACATTTTTTGCCAACCCTAAGGAAATATTAGGCTCCAAATTGAGATTAGTGTTACACAAGAACATACACACAATTCCTATAGCATTGTCAAGAATTGTAAGGATGTGCTATTAAGGTAAAATATAGTACTACTTCTTTCCGTCTCATTCAAGATGTCCACATTTGTTTTTAGTTTGTCACAATCAAGATAATAGAAAATTGGCTTGATTAGGAATTGATCCTAATACATTTTACTTTATAGAACAACACATCAATCATTAGTCTACTAATATCATATGTGCCATATGCTGAAAAACAATACTCCATTTGTCCTCCCCAAAGAAGTAGAGTCATTTCAGCTTGTCCCACAAAATTAGTTCATTTTCCAATTGTAGAAACTTTTCACCATACCAATACAATACTAATAAGACGGATCTCACTATCCACTAAGGTGGTGTTTGGTTTCCTAGATAAAACAATACCAAGATATAATCTATGATTGAGTTGTGAGATTATTTTAGTTGGAGGGGGTTAGCTATGACTAATTATCCCATGATTATCCATCTAGGATTGAGTCGTGAGTCGTGGGACTGAATCTCATAAACCAAACACACTACATATTTAATACCGGGATACAATCTTGCAAACCGAACACCCCTGATACTACTATAATTATTTTCTCTTTTTCTCTCATACTTTATCAAATTGACTTTAAAACCTAGGTAGTTCCCAAAGTCTCTCTTTGTAGGGAACGGATTCGGGCTTGTTCCTAAGGAACATTCAAGCTATAAATACGCCGATGACTACGAGTGTACACCAAAACCGCATGCATCTATAGAAACATGAGTTGAGAATACCCGAAAATGGCAGGAAGTGGAAAGCGGGTGAGGAACTCATGAGCTGAAATGTCTGAGATAGCACCTGAAATCGTGGAAGTATTAATTTTGAAAAAGATAGATAAAGCTGGACGCAGGTATTCAAGTTGAGAGACACCTGGTTGTTGAGCGAAATCGGAAGCCGCTGCGAGAAGCTGAGCAGGATCGACGGTGAATTCCTCCTTCATTTCTTGCTGTAGACGAAACAAAGTGACGGTGGAAAGCGGTGGCTAAATACTGTAAATTCGAGAACAATTATTCAATTCCAACCTTTAAATTGCTTTTATTAGAGGAGGGAGCGTTTTTTTAGGTACACGAACTTTGCTAAAGTATCATTTTAGGTAAATTAAACTTTGAAAATATCATTTTAGGTCCATGAACTACAAGTCAATATCATTTGAGGTATTTTGAACTTTTTCCGGACGAAAATGCCCTTAAGGCCTTCAAATGGCAATTTGGACAGTTCTTTCGCCATGCCTCTTGCGTCAAAGACCTAGAGTCCAACAATTTTTTTACTACTATTTAATTCAGTTGCCATCCAAATTGAATTTAAATATAATTAAAATTTGCCATAAAAAATATGAGTTAGTTTTTCAATTATTAGATGACTAATTATTTAATGATAGTGAATTGGGACTTGATACTTTATTTTATTTTTTCAATCTAAACTGCATTTTAATAACTTACTATAGGTGACGTGTGAATTCTATTTAGTTTATTTGTTTTAAAATTAGATAGCTATTAATTTGGATTGTCATTAAGAGATGAATTTCAAAATGGAGATCAATTAACATCTAAATTGAATTTAAATATAAAAATTTGCTGTTAAAAGTTGTTGGATTCTATGTCTTTGACGCTAGATGATTGGCGAAAGAATTGTCCAAATTGACCTTTGAAGGTCTTAAGGGCATTTTAGTCCAAAAAAATTTCAAAATACCTTAAATGATATTAACCGTACGATGACATGTATGATTGGACCGCTTTGTCGCGCACATCCGACAGACTCTCGCCGCTGGCATGCTCCCTCTCGCACTTGTCGTACTCCCCCGCGAACAGATTGACCTGCTTCTTTATTTGATCCCAGTGTTTGCGGAGCTGCTCCCTATGGCGCTTGTAGGCGGTTGGCGGCTTGGCCTCGTTGTATTTTTCAGCGATGCGCTCCCAATACGTAATAACCTTCTGGTTGTTGGCGAACACCGGATCCTTTGAAACATCAATCCAATATCTCGTCAAGACGAAGGATTCTTCCGGGGTGTAGTTCGTCCTTCCAGGGGCGAACTCTTCACACACTGCCGTTTGCGGCAACTTCTGGGCTCGTGCCTTGCTCCGCTTCTTCTTGGTGGCAGAGCCCGACGTGGCAGCGGCGGAGGGAGCGGCGTCGGAGGCGGATCGGCCGCGAGGTGCGGCAGCGGCGGGTGTGCGATTGGGAGAAGGCTCCATGTCTGACAGCCCGTACGAGTCCGTGCTGAATTCGGATCGTACTGGGCGTTGGTGTCGAATGGCCGGTATTCGTCGGGTTTTGTACCCCGCCATCGTGCACCACCAAACATCGGACTATTCGGACTTGGGTAATCTCCGGGATTCATTTTGTTTGAAGTGTAGAAAATGTAGTGTGAATTTGAGAGTGAAAGGAGTGATTAATGAAGTGAAAAGTGAGAGGTATATATAGGTTTTGAAAATTAAATAAAATTAAATTAAAAAACAAAAACGCGTCCCATCGTCCACGATGCCACAGTGGCGGACGATGCGACGGACAATGCATCGTCCGCCCCACTGTGGATGCTCTTAGTATTATATTAATATTTCAAATTTCAGCTACAATATTAATAATCCTGCCACAATTTTTTTTATAACATTTTGTTTGGGTGTCGTCGAGTGATGGATTATGAGAAGTACCGGAGGAAAATTTTGTTTAGCTTAGGGCATTCAAGGGTCATCTTCTATTGCTTATAGCATCATAATTCAAAATCAAGATCAAATTTTCACCCTTAGATTTTAAAATAAGTGGATAGATTAAATCTTACGAATCTCAATAAATAGTAGACAAAATATCAATAAAAGGGTAAGATCGTCATTTTGTTATCATATTATAATTTTCGTGTTTTTTTATATTAACACAGTGTATTACAAATATCAACACAATGACATGAGTATTTCAACACAAATACACGAAAATATCAACCCAGTTTTATTGAGATTTTACATGCATTATATTGAGATTTTACGTTCATTGTATTGAGATTTTATATGCATTATACTGAGATTTCATCAAATTATCAACATATACGAAAACTGAAATAAAAATCATCAAATTTCATCATCCGAACATCATAGGAACATATGCAATTGAGATCTTGTTAGAATCCTTATAAAATTACCTTTAATTTGATATATTTTTTGCAAAAAAATAATTTAAATTGAGAGAGTTATATAAATTTAAAGTTTTAGAATAATTTTAATAAGAGGGGATTGACATTAATACCCTTTAATTTTATTTAATAATTATTTAAATTAAAAATATAATACACTTCGCATTATATCACCCACTAGATTTCCTAATCTAATGATTAAAAATTGGCCTTAATTTTGGATTGCTAATTAGTTAGCAATTGATCACCTCCCTAGCATTCACAATGCAGCCTTGTATGTGGTGGCCGTCAAATTGGGCTGCACTGCACCCCCCAAAACCGAGGGGTTTCCTAGCTACCCGCTCTGTATGCGGTTGATTCGTCGGTCGGCCGATGGTTTTTGCCGCCATAGCCGCGTGAGAATTTTCTTTTCTTTTATTTCTTTTAATTAATTAATTAATTAATTTAATATCCCACTTTCATCTATAAATACCTCATTTTTCTATCATTTTTCACACCCAAACATAATACACTTCATATCTTTTATTTACTCATTTTCTCTCTCTGGAACTACAATCCTCTCTCAATGTTGGAGCAACCATACTTGCATATGTGAAGAGGTATGTGGAGAGGAGGAGGAGAGCAAAAGTTGTGCACAAGCCTATTCGTCTGAGAGCACATAGTTGTTGTTGAAAGGCTACATGCAGATTATTTTTCTAGCAACCAATGCTGGGGTGATACAACTTTTCGACACTGATTCTGTATGAGCATATCTCTTTTCATGCGCATAGCCGGCACGTTAGTGGGGCGCGATGAATATTTCGAACTACCCGTTAATGCAGTTGTGTATGAGACTCTCAACATTGCAAAAGAGCATGACGAAAGCCCACCTCTGTTGATGCCTAGTAGCTGATGAGTTTACATGAGAGAGTTCATGGTTTTCTCGGGATGCTAGGCATATAGACTGTATGCATTAGGGAGTGGACGAACTATCCGAGTGGCTGGAGAGACGCTTACACTAAATAATCAAAACGACTTCGTAGATAATAAAACAAAATTACAACTTCATAAAAAATTTATTAAAATTAAATAAATTTTTCGATCTTCCTATGGAGTGCGCGCAATAGGCGCTTGTGAAATGAGGAATGAAGTTTGAAGTGTCGAGGGGGATATTTATAAAATTTGAAATTTTAAAAAAAAAAATCAAAAACCCTACTCACCTCCTTTCCCGTGCGGTCTCGCCACTTACAACGGTGTCGCTAGCGGCTACGCCCTGCGTGACACCCCTATCGCAGCCTCAGGCCCGTCCCCCTCGCGGTCCACCTCCCTACAACTAAGGGGGACACCGGCAGCAGCGCGGCTCCACCTCAAACATTCGTTTGTACTAGTAAACCATAGTGATATAAATTGTAAATAAATTGAAATATATGGGTAATGAATTGGAAACTTTCCATAAATGGAAATGCCTATATTTTTATTGGACGGATGTAATAGAAAGTGCACATATTTTTGTGGGACAGAGGAGTATAAAACAATAAAGTAACAAAAAGAGGGAATCAACAAATCAGCCCAACTTGGATATTTAAAAGCCGAGTTTTGGCTTCAATTTGAATATTTATAAGTTTTGGTCTTGAATTTTAATAATTATAAATTTTGGGCCAATTTGGATATTTATAATAACTAATGAATATTTATGTATAATAAATGCCATGATATAATATAGGCCATAAACGATATAACTAATGAATTTAGACCATAAATAACAGTTACAAATGTTTACGTGTTTTGGAGTGTTTGTGGTAAGGAACGTTTCCTTGATCTTCATATCAATTAGCACAATATAGCTCTCCATTAAAGATTATATATAAGTTATCTTTGAGCCTCTAATACAATCAATTTTAAAAATAAATTTTGGATTTTTAATACTCCACAATTTTTCATATTGATAGGAGTTACAAATCTTAATTTTTGTGACTGTTAGCCAGTTACAAATATTATAATTAGTGTAACTTATTGCAACTAATTAGCGTCTATTATAATATGTGCAAAAACGCTTGGTCTCCCTTTATTTCAAAATTAATTAATTTTATCATTATTATACAGTCAATACTAATTAATAGGGTTGAATGGAAGAGACTTTTAGCACTATAAAACAAAGCAAATCTCTAAAATTACTCATTCGCAAAACAACATCTATCGATTAAAATTTAAAAATATCTTGCGGCGTCAACGAATTATCTCAAATCTCATCTTTATAACAACTTATTGAAAGTGGTAAAGACTATTCCATATATGCATCATCCTTTCTACTCATCAATTGTTAATTATTATTTATAGTTTTAACTTTTAGTAATTTTCTGTTTGTAGCTGAATGAACGTTTAGTGATTTTCAGTTTGTCGACTTGCTTTCTAACCAAGTTCAGATTAATAACAATTTGTAGCATCCGAGAATTCCGAATGATTCTTAGAGATGTTTACTTACAAGTTGCAACTGTTTTGATTGCATGAAACAGTGTCATTTGCAGCATCCGAGAGCTCCGAATTCGGATTGGATTCCGTTCCCCAGCCACATTGTGGCACTATATTGGCCGAATTTTAGTACTCCATAATTTGATTCATTTCATTTGTAGAAGCAATTTTTTGTCTCAATTTCTTTCCTATAGATTATAGATGGAGGCAATTAAACTTGCCTTATTGACGATGAACGGAGAAGATATAGGTTACTGAATATAGATCGAAGCGATTTGGGAGAGGAGATAAGACGATGAGGCGTATTCAAGAAGAACAGAAGATAGCGGCAGATTCTTTTAACTAACCTAAATAAATTTTAATTATTTTCAAATTAAGTGTTGCAAATCAAATAACGAGAAGGAAATCAAAATTGGAAAATACTGATAAATAAATTAGGAGAACGAAAAAAAGGAATTTGAAATTAGTTGTTGGAAATTACACCTTAAATTTAAAATGTAAATATTGCGATAAGATCCCCATGATTGACGAAAGTATTAACAAAAAATAAATGCTATTAAAATCTAAATAAATGTGTGACAAATATGATCATGCTATTGTGCAAATAAAATTTATAATATATAATTGTAAAGATTAATTGCTTTTTCCATTTTTTTTTGTTTTCTTGAGATATTGATTGATAAATGCCTTCAAATAAAATGTGGCAAATGATTACTAAGAGGTGATTCTTGGTATCTATGATAATACTATTATTTATCATTTTATAAAATTATTTTGAAGTATGAATAAGTGTGAAGTAAATAGAATAGTTCGTGTATCGCACGGGTGTGATACTAGTAATATATAAAAGGCGAGTTTTGCCACCATTTTTAATATTTATAAGTTTTGGGTTAACTTTTCAATATTTAAAAGTGTTGTGTGATGTTTATAAAATGTTTACAAAATATTCTAATCAATTTGCTTTTGTAACTGTCCACTTAAATTGACAAACGATTCACATTAATCATATAAATTTGGCAGTTACTAAATGTGGGGAAATAATTAAATTACCAACAATTGTCACACTTAATGACATTTCCTTAATTTTAAAAATAGTATTTTGTAAAGTTTCTGCTATGGGATAACCCCATGTATTCCTCTATTTGAAATTTATTTGAGTAATGAAAATTACAAAGTTGTGCGGTCAAAGAGAAAATTAAATTAGCAATAATGGTCATACGTGTATTAAAAAGGAGTATGAATTAATGGTCTAATAAAGCACAGGTTAGAAACGTATGAATTGATTAGTGGTAAAATAAAAGGAGTATGAGTTGGTATGAAATAAAACAAATCTATATAAATGCTCATTCACCGAACAAATTCCTTTCATAAAAATTTCAACAACGAAAAATGAGGAGAAAAGAAGGCTGATCTCGCCTCGATTACTCAAAACTAACCGGGATTGGTTTTAAAATTAGGGAGTATTTTATTTAATTTAGTGTTTAAAATTGGTGAGTATTTTATTGAATTTATTGTCATAAACTCTTGCCTATTGTGATTTTCAATACTGAACTTCAATATATAATTTTATATCATGAAGTCTCGCAGAACAAATATAAAATTGCAATATAGGATCTACAGGAATGAACATCGCCGACTTTGGTTTTAAAATGGATGAGTACTTAATTTAATTTATTGTCATTTTGGAATTGGTGAGTATTTTATTGAATTATTACCATGAACTCTTGCAAATTGTGATTTTTAATATTGGACTTCTTACACAATTTTATATCATTGCAGAATAAATACAAAATTGCAATACAGGATCTACAGTTGATTTTTGTTTAAGTATTTACCTACTACAGATAGAGGTAAAAGGGTATGATAGAAAAGTGATACACTCGGATTTTGCATTGTTTTAGGGCCCTTAATTGGTCAGTTTTTAATGTCTAGATCGCAATTCATGTCTGTATTTTACATATTTTATCTATTTTGGTATTTTGACATGTTTTGTGAGAATTGTGCATATTAAGGCTAAAAAGATAGGAAAAAGTCGAAGATGGAAGTATGGAGCGTTCAAGACGCCCAGCGGCCCGCTGCGTGTGTTGCAGCGACCAGCGACCGCTACAACTCATGCAGCGACCGACACAAATGGGCAGAAGCTACGGGCAACGCACAACGACCGCTGGCCAAGATGCAGCGGTCCGCTGCAAAAAAGCGGCGCAAATTTTGACCTAGATTTCTTCAGATTTTACCAAAATTAGCTAACCTTTTCATTATATCCATAGGATTCGAATTTCTCCCTATATATACCCCCTCAAACCTCTTCATTCATAGACACTTTTACACACTCTTTGCCTCACAATTCTAGAGCATAATATTTGAGAGATTTTCACTGTGCAAGAGGTTGAAGACGGATTCAAGTGAAGATCAAGGCTACAGGATTCTACCTTTGGGTTTTATCGCTTTAGTTCTTATTTTTACATTGCTTTCCCTTCAAACTATGTTTTTAGATTATTCTATCATGTGTAACTAAATTCATAGGATTCTAGGGATGTGTTAGTAACTTTTATTGGTTTACACAATTCCTTTTTCTATTTAATATCCGTTTTGTTTTTACTTTGTTTCTTCCTTAAGTTGTTCCGTAATACTGCATGTTTGAGTGACACATCCGATGCAGATTTAATATAACTTGCTACATAATCGTGAGAGGAGGTTGGCGAGTTAGATCCACTTAATAGACACTACAATTAGTTTCCCTTAAAACGACACTGTTAATTGAGAGTAATGACTTTTCAAGGATCTTAGGAGCTTTTAGGAGTTACGAATCTAGGATTGACAACCCTAGTGTTAGTAATCTACGCTTGTACCGCATGGGCATAACTAGTGTGACTCGTTCTATCGACGTATAAACTGTGCTAGGGTATTGTAGTTGGAATTTGTATAACCATAATTGTGAACGCACATTCCCGAAATTCTCTTATCTCATATATTTTCTCTCTAGTCTTGTTGTAATCAGTGATTTACTGCTTTCAGTTTATTTGTTTTCAAAAGTTTTCAAAAATTCTCTGGTTTTCCAAATAATAAAAGAAGTTTAGTAGAAGGTAGTCAGTCGGTGATCTTATTCCCCGTATTCGACAACTTCATATTGACTTTTAGCTATACTAGATCTATTCTGTTATACTTGCAGGTATTTTTTAGTGCTAATAAATAGTGTATCAAAAAGATGCGGCCGATATAGGACGACGACTTTGCTAGAGACTATTACCGGTGAAGATGAAGTTTATTGAAAATGATGGAGGCTGACACAAAATGTTGGGGAGAAGATAAAATGGAAGAATATTGAAGCATAAGAAAAAAGAAATGGAGATAAACTTTTGAATCTAAATGAATTTATTGAATTATTTATTTCTTTCTTTCTGATTGATTATTATTTTTTATTAATGGAGTTGATTGATGGTCGATTGTTCATTTTTCTCGATTAATAAAATTATTGAATGGTAATTAGTTTTTCATTACGGGGACTGATGTGCTGTTGTGTTACATAAATAATTTTAATTTCCAATATTACTGAAAATAGTCAGTAAACAATAAGTGGTGGAAAGCTATTTTAAATTTTCATCATTACTAAAAATAATCAATAACATAGTTGAATTGTTTCGTAATTAATGAAATTGATTTGTGATTAATGCGAATAATGATATTGATTTTTAACGAGATTAATGGCGTTATTCTTTTAAAATGTTTTTACTTTTATCATTTTCTGATTCTCAATAGTTAAATAAACTTTGCGTTTAATATTTTATTTATTTTATTGAATAATTAAGTAAAATATTTTTATAATAAATAAAATTAATTGAATCTAAAATTTAATTCATATTTACCAAGCATTTTATAATGATTTTCTTCGATATAATCTAAGTAACTAAACGATAGTGTAAAATTTAATACTTATTTAGTCATAGAAAAAGTCCGACATGACTTATCCCATATTAAATCTACTACCATCGAACTGCATAAATTGTAATAAACCTTAATTAGTAATGATTTTTTTAATTAGTTATAATTAGTTTCCCAATTATTTTATTAAGGAGTTTATATGATTACTTATTAATTTCAATAAGAAATTACAAACAAATTTGATTAGATGAATTTATTTGTTTAAATTACTAAATTTTGTTATTTAATTAAATTATCATAGTAATATTTTATGGACTAATTGATTTAATTGGCCTAACTCAAATAAATGTACGTTTGGTGTATCTTAATTTACAAATTGTGTAATTTTATTGAATAAATATACATTTACTATATACATATAGTAATAAGAATTTTATTATTTTATTTGATTTATGTAAATTACTGATAAAATGTTACGTTGTTAATGCACTGAAAAATATATGCCAAAGCACGTCGTATATTGTTTATTACTTCATAAAATTATTTTATAATATGAAATAAGTATGAAGAAAATAAAATGGGCAGTGCATCTCCAGGTGTAATATTAGTTAATAATACTGGACCTAACTCAAACGGTTTCTCTCTATAAGCTTTTCCGTAAACTAAAATGGGAAATGAAAAGTGTGTATGCGAATTTTCACATTCTACCGAAACAAGATCAGATGTTTGTATTTAAGACTATTATATGGAGTACTAGTATACAATAATTTCCATAAAACAAATACTCCTAGAATTGATTAATTATGACAAATTTCGGAATATGGGTCTCAATTCGCTGATCTTTCGAAATTTGGGATTAAATTAGCTGATCTTTCGAAATATGAGATCGAGGTACGCGAATTTTTCAGAATAAGGATTTAATTTTTTCTCTCTTTTTCTCCTATTTTTCTTATTATTTCATTCAGAAAATATATGAATGGACCAAACTGTCCCAAATAATATTTAAAACACCAATTAATTCTTTCTTTGTTTTATAATGATGGCATAATACTATCTTTTTGCACAATTCACAAACAAATTGACTACATAACTGTGTAAATATGGAGAAAAAATTCTCCAGTCATGCCATACTAAAGCGGCAATATGATGTGGTATATCTTACTAATACAATTTTGACAAATGAAAGCATTTAAGATCTCACTTCCAACTAGCTAAACTACAAAAGTAAGCTATGAAATTATAAGAAATACTTTTGCAGATTTCCATATATGATAGATGGACAATATATAATTATAACGGAGCTCCATCTTTTATAATTTTAAATTTAATTGGTGCAGCATATATACGCATATAACATGTTCATAGTAATTTTAATTTCTGTATATAATATTAAATATAAAGACTATTTCTAGCAGCAACCATATATTATATTTTTTATGAAGTTTTGACATGATACATTTTATAGTAGTAAAATTTAGACCATCTTATTATTATTAACTACTTTTATATTTTAACATAACAAATATTCATTTATATAGTTAATGTGCAAAACTAAAATAAAAATATTATACTATAATTATTTATATAGACGCTTTAGTTTTTACCATTCAATGCTAATAAAATTAAATCATTAATTTTTATTTGTGTAGATTTTTGTATATATGTTTAGATACAAACCAAAAATATTTTCATTAAATGTTAAATGGGGTGCAATATTATTTTAACACTCAATTGACTTTTTACGATTATTCATCTATCTTACTCATATATCTATATATTCTATGAGGGGGAGTGTTATATTACTAACTCATAACTTAATTGCTAACTACAACTAAATAATAGCCATTAGATATTCAAATTAAGGGCTTAGATCATCAATCCCTAAATGTCAATACGATCAACGAAAAACGTCAATAAGACCATAAGATTAATTTTAAAAAAATCAATAGGGGTATTAATGTCAATTAACTACATGTTTAGTTACAACTAACTTTTAAAAGAAATCCCAAAACTGTAAATTCATATAACATACTCCCTCCGTTCCATAAAAGTTGAGACAAAACTTTTGGGCACGGAGGTTAAGAATTTATATCAGATAAATAGGAGAGAAGAAAAAAGTAGGAAAAATAAGAGAGAGTAAAGTAAATGATGGAATAAAAAAGAGTGATTAGATGTTTTGTCTTTTGTTAAAAAAGGAAATGACTCAACTTTGTTGGGACGGACTAAAAAAGGAATACGACTCAACTTTTTTGGGACGGAGGGAGTATATCAAATTAAAGATAATTTTATAAGGATTCCAACGATATCCTACATGCATATGTTCCGATATCAAAATTTGAAAAAAAATTCAAAATTTTTTAATTTTTTTGTACAGCAGAAATGTCAACATACTATATAAAATATGTCAATATAATACATGTAGAATGTCAATATAAACAATTGGTTAACATTCTTAAAGCATTGTGTTGACATTCTCAAAGCATTGTGTTGATATTTTCGAAACACTATATTGACATTTTCATCCAAAACCCTAATTTGGAGTTTTTTTTTATCTTTTTTGATTTTATTAATAAAAATGAAAATTACACGTTGCAAATTGTAGACCACATGTTTTCTAAAATCCTATGGCCTTAAATTAGTTGTAGTTAGCAATTAAATGATGAGTTAACAATTGATCACTCCCCTTCTATGAGTATATATGATTATCCAAATTGGCATAGTTTCCATAATTTAGAAATATTTAATGTATTTCCATAATTTATGCATCTGGTTGGAATATAGTTGGAAGATAGATTTTAAATGTTTCCACGTGTTAAAATTTTATTAGTAAGACATACTTAAGTCACGTTGCCACTTTGGTATGGCATGACAAGGCAATTTTTATCGTGAATATGATATGTAAGTATTACACTTGCTCATAAATATGTTTCGGAATAAAAAAATTTATATGTGTCGTGTGTTGTGGAATGGAAAAAACAATTAAATATGGCTAAATGAAGATGACTTTACACAACTAATAATGCATTCCAAATTGACGTCTAAGAGCATCTCCATCGGCGGACGTTCCGGTCGGACGTAGCGGAAGTCCGACCGGACGTCCGCCGTTTTGAAGGAAAAGGTCGGACACGGACGTCCCGTGAGGACGTCGGATATCCTCGGATATCCGCGCGACGTTCGACCAGACGTCCGCCATTGTGGCGTCAGTCGGACGTCACGGTCGGACGTCCGAGTTAAAATTCAATTTTTTTTTTAAAAAAAAACTCTATAAATAGGCTCGTTGAATTTCATTTCATTCACACCACTTGTGTTGACAAGTTTCTCTCTCTAAACTCTATTTTCAAGTATATCTAGAATGACTAGTAGTCGTGCGGGTGGTAGTGGCGGGGGCGCTAGTGATAGTGATAGTGAGAATGAATTGGATGTCGCTGTGGAAGGGGCGATTGATCGATTGCTACGGCAGAGAGGCAGCAGGCGGCGGTACCTCGGCCGATCCATCGGCGACATCATGTACCCCGGGACCACATTGCTGCACATATTCGGTTGTATCAGGACTACTTCGCTCCGCAGCCGCGTTTTGGGGATGCCTTATTCCGGCGACGTTTTAGGATGCATCGTCCGCTGTTTATGCATATCATGGGTGCTTTAGAGAGAAGATACGAGTATTTCAGGATCGGGGAAGATGCGGCTGACAAACCCGGACACACGCCCTTACAGAAGTGCACTGCCGCAATCAGGCAACTGGCGTACGGAGGCCCGGCCGACATGTTCGACGAGTACCTCCACATTGGCGAGTCGTCAGCCGTCGAGTGTCTGCATAATTTTTGTGCGGGCGTTAGAGCGATATTCGTTGATCGCTATCTTCGGAGTCCGAGCCGCGAAGACTGTCGCAGCTGATAAATATGCACGGGTCGGTGCACGGGTTCCCTGGGATGTTGGGCAACATAGATTGTATGCATTGGGAGTGGAATAACTATCC
This sequence comes from Salvia hispanica, assembly GCF_023119035.1. Lineage (NCBI taxonomy): Eukaryota > Viridiplantae > Streptophyta > Magnoliopsida > Lamiales > Lamiaceae > Salvia > Salvia hispanica. Next base: position 25,541,825 of record NC_062970.1, on the reverse strand, counting down.
CACCGCTTGGAAGGGGATGCACACTTCCGGCTTTAAAGCCAAGCATCCCACGATGATCCTTGAAGCTGTAGCCGACTACCGGCTGTGGATATGGCATGCTTATTTTGGAGTCGCCGGGTCGAACAACGACATCAACGTCCTCCGGTCGTCGCCCTCTGTTCAACGATCAGTGCAATGGCGTTGGTCCCACCATTAGTTTCGTCGCCAACGGAAACTAGCACAATATGAGATACTATTTGGCAGATGAGATATACCCAAACTGGCCCGTCTTTGTGAAGACGATCAAGCATCCGATCGGACAAAAGAAGTCCTACTTTGCGAGCCGTCAGGAGGCAGCGCGCAAGGATGTTGAGCGGGCATTTGGTGTGCTCCAGAGTCGATGGGCGATGGTGAAGGGTCCTTCACGGATGTGGTATATTCCCAACATTGGCGACATCATGTACGCATGTATCATTTTGCACAACATGATTGTCGAAAGTGAAGGTGACGAACTGACTCAGTGGACCAACGAAGATGATACGGGTGCCGGTCCAAGCCACGGCGTGAGTATAATGGCGAATGTGATTCTATTGGATTGTTGGAACATATATACTAAAAAGCATTTTTCGAGTTTTTGAATTTGATAAATTGCTTGTATATTGTAAACACTCTTCATTTAATGAGAATAATAAATGTTTTCTTCACACTGTGTATTTTACTTTAATGGGTATTGACCGTATTTAATTATATATTAAATTATATAATTAAAATGCCGGAAAGTAAAATCAGTCTAAGTCTTCTACATTGAAGGTTGGGTCGTGGAACAGGTCATCACAGTAGGTGGCCCAACCGGTACCTTGTAGAAGTAAAACTTTTTCACAACCTAGATAGGCTTTGGCTACCTATCGTGAAAGGTTGCAGTGTCCATCCGAAAGTCGTCTTTACCTTGAGAATGACTAGTGACACTGGTGTGGTATAGCATTGAATGGATCTAAAGTATAGACACGTCTTTGTTGCTATCTACTGTAAGACGATGTCTTGGAGATTTAATATTTCCTAATCTTTGTAATAATATAGGACACACGTTATTTAATCATACGCTGCTTTGACTTATCAATAGGTGCGGGTTTTTCGTAACCCAATATTCCTGATATCTTGGGTAGTAGTAATTAATGACTAGTATGGTGTCAGTTTTATTATTACATTGAATCGTGTGCCTGCGTGGTTTGACTATATCCCCAAGAGGTGTTCGAGAGAAGTTCTATTATTCGGAAACCCGGCCGGTTTGGATTTAATCCAAGAATAAATAGAAAAGGAAAAGTATATTTTAATATACATCTCGTACTAGACAAACTCTTGGAAATAAAAAGATATTAATTAATTTAAAGTCTATAGCAGACTACAAATTAATTAATGGATATAGAAAGTCTTAGACACGGGAAATAATATATTAAAGAGGTTAACCCGGATTGCTTGTAATCACGGATTGGATGGGCGGTCAATATTTCTTCTATAGTGGCACAAGAAATATTCCATTGGCCTTATATTAAATTATGGGTTATAATTTAATTAGTAAAGAAGGTCCAATTGGGGAGGCCCAATCCAAGCCCCATAGATCCCTAACCTAGCCCATCATAAACTCTATAAATAAGAATGTAAGGAGATGAGACAAATGTTATCACAAACCCTAGCCTCCACACTTGGCTTTCTTGTCTTCTCCTTCAAGATTCTTATAATTTCTAAGAGATTCCTCCCACAAGGAATTTAGATCTATAGAGTTAAGGGTCATAGGTTAGAAGATCTTTGGTCTTGCATTCATAATCAAGCTTCAAGATCTACACGTGGAGAAGTAGCAAGCCACTTCGATTCTTTGGAGAATCATTGTTGTAAGTATTCAATAACATAATTTAATTTAAATTATGTGATTAATTGCGCAATTATATGTTTCTACATGTTCAAGCATGAAATTGAATCGACCCACATAATCACCTAAATAGATTCTTATGTGGATTTATTTGTTTTGCAATTTCCGCTGCGATTATCCCCAACAGGTACCTCATGGAGAGGTTGAGCGATTGCGTGCATTTGCCGACATGCGGCAAAGAGATGCTCATATTCGACTTTAGGAAGATATCATCGAAGAGGTTTGGACGCGGAGGGATGGACGTTGATGTGGTTAATTTTTTTTATTGACTATGTAATTTTTTTTTTTTCCGAATAATGTATGTTTTTTTTAATGAAATATTTGCATTTCCCCGTTCGTATTCGTGTCGAAATTTTAATTCCGTAAATTTTAATTCCGTAAATTGAATAATTGTGAATTTTAATTTTATTGCGGGAAGTCCTAGTGGGAAGTCCTAGTGCAGGGGAAGTCCTAGTGATGTGGCAGTGGGATGAGAAGTCCTAGTGATGACGTGGCAGGAAGTTTTTGTGGGAAGTCCTAGTGGGAAGTCCGCCACCGGAGATGCTATAAACCGAGTTAACCTTTGTTGGCGTGGTGAGCCAGTTTGTAGCATATACTCCCTCCGTCCCGCTTTAGCAGTCCTATTGACTTTTCTGCCCTCTTTTTGTAAAAATGATAAAAAATAGTTAAAGTAGAGAAATGATAAAGTAAGAGAGACAATAATATAGATAAGACTATTCTCTATATTATTCTCTCTCTTAATTTACCATTTCTCCTCTTTAACTATTTTTTATCATATTTACAAAAAGAGGACAGAAAAGTCAATGGGACTGCTAAAGCGGGACGGAGGGAGTATCAATTAATTTATTAGTAGAATAGAGCTTAATAACGCCACTCTAATCATCATAATTGGGATTTCCTGTTCAGAATTCTATCGAATAAGAGAAAATTTAAGGTGGGGGATTTGGTGTGGAGAAATTCAGAATTGGGGTTTCCATTTAGTTTTCAGAATCGAAATCAGGGTTTTAAATTTTATATGGGATAGTTTGGTCCATTCATATATTTTTTGAGTAAAATAATAAGAAAAAGAGTAGAAAAAATGAGAAAAAGAATTAAAAAAACCCTGATTCTGAAAAATTTGCACGCTTCAATCTCATATTTCGAAAGGTCGGCGAATTTAATCCCAAATTTCAAAAGATCAGCGAACTGAGACTCACTCATTAATTATTGAGAATATTCAGTTGGGCGTATATATGGAAAAATTACTTGGTATAGTATATATGGTTTTTTAACAAGGAAATTAAGGATCCATATTCTTATACAGTGAGAGGGGATCCATATATATGTTGTAAAGCATGATTTTTTGTAAGGTGTGAGGGCGTGGAACGAAGAAAAGGAGAATGGAAAAGAGATTTTTTAGGAAAAGTGGAGGTGCAGGCATATATGAGAGCAGAGAAAGAGGGAAACCAAAATTACCCATCTGCCAAGATTGGGCACTGTTCCATCATTACCAAAATCCAAAATCGTAGCACCTTTTTGGTACTTAGCGTGCTCTCCTCTTCTTCTACGGTACTCATTGTCTTACCATCTCATCACACGTACGCACAACCACACTTCCTTTTTCCTTCCTACCATTATTATTTCTCCCAAAATTCCTACTAAAAGCTTTAATTTTCTTAATTTTATAATTGAGTACTACTAGTATTAAACTATAGCGAATAAAACGAATAAATTTTTATAATTTGTACTATATACTAATATGTTACTACTAGCTAGAATTTATCTTTGCAATATCAAATTGTTCAATTTTCATTATTATGACTACAATGATCATATTTTATATATGTTTGACTAGTACAGTCTTGAAACTAGAGAAGGGAAAACAGTCATGTACTCAAAACATGCAATATAAAGAAACTCCTTAAACACACCCCCACCTTTTATCTCTTTCTTTTTTAGAATACATTTTTATTTTATACTATTCCCACTCATCCCTGGCGAGTTCAACCATATTTGTCCATGACATATAATTTCATTTTTTTTTTTTTTGATAAGTAAATTAATTTATAACATATCAAAGGGTGAAACTACAAAACAACATGGGCATACCCATGTGTGAAGAACCCGAACAAGCCTCGGTCTTCAAAGGGCGAAAACAACAACTTTCAAAAGCAGCAGCTAAAATCTAGGTAATGGTACCTTCTATGTGCAATGGGCCTCATTAAAACCTTCCATGACCAAAAACCCAAAGGGAAAAAAGACCACGGTAAGGAAAAAGAGTACCCGTCGAAGGTACCATTTCAAGCAACTGGAACTAGATGCGTCACGAACGGTCTGGCAAGTATGTGATGACTTGATCATGGTTGAACTTTGCATTGAGCACACTGTACGTCGCCTCCTTTATTTGGAACAGGACTCTCACGCCATCGAATCTCTTCCCCTCCATAACGGCCGCATTACGGCCCAACCAGATGCAGTAGACGGTCGTTGGGAGAGCAATCCGTCTTGCAACTTGAACAATCCGGGAAGGACGACCATCACGAACACACCACTTAATCGCACCTTTAATAGTGGTTGGCCTCCGCCTTAACCCCAACCATTCTCTGATATCGTCCCAGACCGCCCAAGTGATGCGGCACTTGAAGAAGAGATGCTCCACCGTTTCGGTTTCCCTCCCACAAATGCTGCACGAGATGTCGATATCCTCCCACGTGACACGGTCTCTCGTGGTAAGCCTCCCTCGAACAGCCAGCCAGGTGATAAACGAGTACTTAGGCGGGATTGTGTCGTGCCAAATGTACTTCGCCCAATAGTGACAATCCTCTCTCGGTCTGAACCAGTCGTACGCGGCTTTAGTGTCCTTGGTAGCATACCACCGGTTGAGGAGGTCCTCAGCTTCATGTCTCGAGCCCCGATTCACCAGCGCGTCTCGGATGGAGAAAATGTGCTTCATTAGCGTGGAGTCCTCCCTGACTCTAGGTTGCCATTCCCAAAAATCAACACCTCGCAAAATCTCTGTATGGATCCATTTTATCCAAAGAGAGTCCTCCTTGGCATGAATGTTCCACAAAATTTTAGCATGCAACGCCATATTCCAGGTATCTAAGTCCCGGACTCCCAGACCTCCTTCACTTTTGGGTAAGCAAATGTCCTTCCAGGCCACCTTCGGGAATTTGGAGCCCCAAAGAAAGTTCCTCGCGATGGTAACCAGCCTAGTTGACACATTATCCGGGATGGGAAAGGCTTGGAGCCAATACGCTTCAACACCCTGCAAGCAAGATTTAATTAGTTCCAATCTACCCGCATATGTCAAAGACTTACCGTTCCATTTCTTGACGGTGTTGGACATCTTCTCAATTAAATTTGAGTAATCAGCCGTCTTGAGCATTCGGGACGCCAAAGGAATACCCAAGTGCTTAACCGGTAACTTAGCAACTGGAAAACCAAAGATATTAGTGATGTAGGTTCTTTCCAAATCAGTGAGAGTTCCTGCCAAAAAAATGTTAGATTTGTCTCGGTTTACATCAAGCCCTGAGCAAGCCGAAAAATCTCTTAGCGCGTCGGCTAACACCTGCATGGAGTGGCTATCGCCTCTCCCAAATAACATTAGATCATCCGCAAAGGCTAAGTGAGTGACCCGAAGAGAGGCGCACCCCGGGTGGGAATTAAAGCCTCTAGCTCTAGTTTGAAAATCAAGGAGACGGGAAAAATACTCCATACAAAGGATGAAGAGAGTCGGGGACATAGGATCACCTTGCCTAAGTCCCCTCTTACCTTTGAAAAAACCATGCGGGCTGCCATTTATCATCACCGAGTAAGCCGGAGAGGTTACACATTCCATGACTCTCTCCACAAAAATGGGGTGAAGGTTGAGGCCAAGTAGCACATCCTCGAGGAACTCCCAACAGATGGTATCATAGGCCTTGCGGAGATCAATCTTCACTGTACATCTAGGCACCGTTCTAGCTCTGTCATAACGTCTCATAAGCTCCGTGGCCAGGTGTATATTGTCCATAACGTTTCTTCCCGGTACAAACGCCATTTGAGCCTGGTTCACAAGCTTAGGCAACAACGAGTCCAATCTCCTCGAGAGGATTTTGGTAATGATTTTATTTTACTTCAATGATGATTGAGGTTGGAGAAGTGAAGGTCGACCAACGAAGATGAAACCTCATTAAGAGAAAATTTCTTTAGAATGGTTACTGTAACTCGTAAAATGAGGTTAAAAAATTTTATTTAGCAAACTAATAACATTATTAACACCTTCCCTTCTCTAATTAAATATTTTCCTCGCTACTCTAGTTACAACATTTTTTGTCTCTTCTCTAATTAAGTGGAGTAGTAACATTGGGAGAGAGACAAGAATCAAGATAAATCTACTAGCTAGAGATACACGAAAAAATGTTCGAACTACATTCGTTTTTTATATTATCAAATTATCAATATAACTTTCATATTTCCCAATTTACTAGTAGTAGCTAGGATGCCATAAGCCCATAAAGAATAATGTTCAGAATTGCAAGCCGGCCACTGGATAATTCAAACCCTGAATCTCATACTAGTATATTCATATGTTAATATTCCTTTTAAAGAAATCGAAAATGAAATCCCAAATTAATTTCATACTTTTCAGAGGAAACTATATCGTCATCAGTCGTCCAGTGCGACATGCTAGAGTTACATTTCATTTTCTAGAACCTAAGCGTCATTAATTTTGTTAATTTATAGTACTAACATAGTTTCATAGAAATAAAGTTTTAAATGGATATAATTAAATTTATTTTCAGCATTTAAAAATCATGATTCCGGTTGCCTTGTCGTGAAATCAAAATATACATTGATTCGGTAATTAGAAAACATCATAAGAAAAAGAGTAAAGGACTTGAATTTCATAAGCATATGGTATATCGTGTAATTTTTATGGTTGTAGCCAAATTAATCTGTAAATAACAAGATTTAATACTGCAATGAGATGTGTAAAAGATATGTCAAATAGAGAAAATACGATACCTAATCCGAATATATATAGTAGTGATATTGCATGCATAGATAGGATAGGACTAATTAGAGAAGTAGCAAACAAGAAGAAGAAGAAAGCAAAAGCCTAGATTAGATAGATACTCATAGTCTTTGTGATTAGAACTAATTCCACATGCAATCCAGCTCGGTGCCGCAAACCTTATGCTCCTCCACCGCCGCCCACTGCCCTTCCCCGAAAACATGATCACCGCTCATGTGCGGCAGAGACGGAGTCGGAGTTGGATAAACCAAAGGCAGATGCAGATTCTCCTGGAGCGACTTGAGAGTAGGAAAGCTCACATTGTGCTTGCCAAATTGCGGATAATTATGCATCGGGAGCTCCGGTGCAGCCATGGAGAAACAGGACACGTGCGAGCTCACTTCCTCCGAAGCCCTCTTCTTCGCCCCGGTCTTTTCAAAAACTCGGGAGATCACCCACTCATCCTGAAATCAATCAATCGATCAAAATGAAAGCATAATTAATTATCTGATAATTAGATGTGGAAATGGAGAGTAGCGTAGTACCTCGGAGTTTCGGGAGAAGTAGTGATAGGCGAGCTTGCCTTCGAGGCGGAACTCATGCATAACCCAGTTGGTTTTGAGGCCCTTTGGGGCTCTGCCGCGGTAGAAAACTAGGGTTTTCTTCATCCCAACAAGGGCGCATGTTTTAGGGCTGTAAATCTCGCGGTCCTTGCCCGTCGCCTTCCAGTAACCCGCCTCCGTGGCCCGGTTCGTGCGTAACCCGGTCGGGTATTTCCGGTCGCGGAGGCTGAAAAAGTACCACTCCTTCTCCCCCATTTTCGCTTTCCCGGGGAGGTGCCAGGGCTCGGATTTGTTGAGATCGGCGTCGGCGATGGCGCGGGTGGTGAAGGAGGAGTCGAGGACCTTCTTCAGGAGGTAGAAGGTGATGAGTTCGTCGTCGGTGGGGTGGAAGCGGAAGCCGGGGGGTAGATTCGTCTCCTCTGATGATCTCTCGTAGTAGCACCGGTAATTACTATTAGCCATTGTGGAAGGAAGGAAGGAAGAGGAATTTGGAAGTGGGAAATACAGCTACTAGTTCATCTCATTGAGTAAATAGAATTTGGAGTTTATCGAGGAAGAAATCTGCAGTGACTTTTTGGGGGTGTCGTGTTGTGTTGCCAAAATCTCTGCTGCTGAGTCGATTGTCAATTATCACATCCATACCATACCATCATGGCTAGCTAGAGAGAGAGAGAGAGAGAGTAGGGAATTGGGTGTCGGAGTCGTACAGGCTTCCTAGGGATGGGATGGGATGGGATGGGATTTGATGGGATGATGAAATGGGATGGATGGAGCGGTAAATTTCGTACTCCTTCCGTCTCAAGATAAGTGACTCGTATTTCTTTTTTGGGTTTTCCACTATAAGTGACCTATTTTTATTTTTAGCAAAAAGTCATCTCTCTTACTTTATTCTCCACCTACTTTATTCTCTCTTCTCTCCACCTACTTTATTCTCTCTTCTCTCCACTTTAACTTATTTAAATATCATTCCTTAAATCCCGTGCCCAAAAGAAGTAAGTCACTTATCTTGGGACGGAGGGAGAATTTTTTTTTTTGCAAAAATGTAAACCCAACACTTTTATTGTTCCCTCCGTCTTCAAAGAGTATGAATATTTAGTTAGGCATAAGTTTTAAGGGCATCCATAATGGGGTGGACTATAGCTCGCCTTAGGCCCCACCCTGTGCACCGCCACATCAGCATTTTATCCTCCATCCCTTCCACCTGCAATGGGGCAGACTATAGCCCGCCCTAAACCTCGCCCTAAGCATTTTATTTATTTATTGAATATTTAAACACTACAAAAATTGGAGAAAACAACTTCATTCCATTAAAAAACTTCAAATTACAGTACGAAATAAAAAAAAAACTACAAATGCTCAATGGCCGTGGCGCCCCAAACTTCTTCAATCATGTCGTTCATGAGCTGCACATGGTCTTGTTGGCTGCGCATTGAGGTATGTCTCTCTAGAACCTCACCGAAGCCCATCGGTAATCCTCGAGTCACAGGCGGGGTCGTAGTGCTGGAGCTTGATCCGGCCTCATCATCCACCCAATCGGTGACACGTCCAACTTCTTGTTCGACTATCATGTTATGCATGATGACGCACGCATACATGACGTCGGCGATGACTTCCTTGAACCAGAAATGCACTGGACCTTTCACGATTTCCCACCGCGATTGGAGCACCCCAAAAGCCCGTTCCACATCCTTCCGCATAGACTCCTGCTTTGCCGCAAACAAGACTCTCCTGTCTCCAATTGGGCAGGTGATCGTCTTCACAAAAACAGACCACCTTGGGTATATGCCATCGGCCAAATAGTACCACATATGATATCTGCGGCCGTTGGCAGTGAACTCGATGGTCGGGCCGCGACCCCTGCACTGATCGGCGAAGAGGGTGGACGAGTTGAGGAGGTTGATGTCGTTGTTCGACCCGGCTACACCGAAGTAGGCATGCCAAATCCAGAGGTGGTGGTCAGCGACGGCTTCGAGGATCATCGTCGGGTGGCTGCCCTTGTAGCCACTAGTAGATTGGCCTCTCCATGCCGTCAGGAAGTTCTTCCCCTGTCAGTGCATACAGTCGATGCTCCCTAGCATTCCAGGGAAACTGTGGACCGTCTCGTGCATCCTCATCAGGCTCTGGCAATCATCCGCAGTCGGGCGTCGCAAATATGTGTCGCCAAAAGCCTCCACAACTCCCTTACCAAAATTCTTTAGACAACTGCGGCCAGTTGTCTCCCCGACGTGAAGGTACTCGTCGAACATATCCGCTGTGGTGCCGTAGGCCAACTGTCGGATCGCAACCATGCACTTCTACAACGGCGTAAGTCCGGGTCTGCCGATGCCGTCTTCCCGATACTGGAAGTATTCATCACGTCCGGACAATGCAGAGAAAAAGATCTCAGCTCATTCTAAAACAACGGTGAAAAACGGTGGGGACCCACCGTGGTTACTCGGCAAAATAGTTTGTGAACAGCCGTTCATGAGCTACGTATTGCTCGTGGGGGACAAACATTCGACGTCGAATCGACTGAGGGACCCGTGCCGCTGCCGCCTGCTCAGCCGCTGCCTGCTCCCGCTCCATTTGTGCCAAGCATTCCGCTGCGGCTTCATTAACACAATTGAACAAGGCTCAAGTCAATGTCCGTCTGCAGCCCTCCGATGTACTCAAATCGTCGCCGTCGGGATTCATTTTTTAGGAGATGAGAGAGAATAATTGAAGAGATGTGAAATTGGAGTGTTTGAAATGGTAGAGAATTGTGGTGTTTAAATAAGAAAAAATTTTGGAAAAAAAGAAAGAAAAAGAAAACGTGTGAGCATCGTCCGTCGCATCGTCCGCGATTCCACAGTGGCGCACGATGCGACAGACGATGAGCATCGCCCGCGCTTCGTCCGCGGACGATCGATCGGGCGCGGATGATGGTTAAGCCATCATCCGCGAAGCCACAGTGGCGGACGATGCGACAGACGATGCATCGTCTGTCCCATTGTGGATGGCCTAATGCATAATTAAAAAAGTAAGAGAAAGATAAAAAGAAGTCTCCAAAAATTAAAAGTTTATAGGAGTACTACTTTTCAGAGACAGACTAAAATGAAAATAGTTCATACTTTTGCAGGAAGGAAAAAGTATTTGCTTTTATAGTACTCCTTCTGTCCCAACCAAATTGTGCCACTTCTTTTGAGCACAGGGATTAAGAAATTGTGTTGTATGATTTAAATGATAGTAAAATAAAATATTTTCTCTGTCCCAAGGTAGTTGATGTCATTTCTTTTGGACACAAAATTTGAGAAATTGATTTGTTACCTGAAGTTGAGAGTGTGAAGTAAGATAGAAAAAAAGTAAGAGAGAAAGAGACAGTAAAGCAAGAGATGGAATAAAGTTTATACCAAAAGATTAGATAACTCAACTATCTTGGGACGGAGGGAGTAGGAGAGAAGAAATAAGTAGAAGAGATAAGAGAGAGAATAAAATAAGTGATGGAATAAAGTAAATGATTACATGTTTGTCTTTTGTAAAAAAAGGTAATGACTCAACTTTGTTGGGACGTCCTAAAAAGGAATACGACTCAGCTTAGAGCATCCACAATGGCTCCTGGACTAGAAACTGGACACCTCCTGCCATATAATCAGGACTAGAAACTACCTGCCACATCACTAGGACACCCAACTGCACAATAGTGGACTAAAAACTGGACTAGCACTAGGACTAGCCACAATAAACAAAATAACAAATTCATATTATAAATTATAATCACGCAAATATAGAATTAAATTTACGACACAAATACATGAAAATACAATCCTAATTAAAAAAATTTCAAGAAAATATGTATTTTCTAGAAATTAAACAGAGAAAATACGTATGTATAGAAAATAGAGAAAACAACGCATACTAATTTTCTAGAAAATGCAATCCTAATTAAAAAAAATTCTAGAAAATACGTATTTTTTAGAAATTAAATAGAGAAAATATGTATAGAAAATACGTACGTATAGAAAATAGAGAAAGCAACGCATACTAATTTTCTAGAAAATGCAATCCTAATTAAATTACAAACTTAGAAAATACGACGAGTTTCGGAAATTTAAAAAAAATATATAAAAAAATAATTCTAGCCGGTCGCTCGCATCGGCCAACGGATCGGCTAGAGTTCGCCGATCGGCTAGCCTAAATTGTTCTCGCCGGTCGCAATGGAGGCTAGCGGACAAGCTAGCAGATCGTGAATCGGCTAGCCTGTCCGCTAGCTTCCATTGCGGATGCTCTTAGTGGGACGAGAGAGTATTTGGTAATACTCCCTCCGTTCCAACTAAGTTGTATTGAAAAGTAGGGCGAGAAATAAAGAAGGAAAGAAAAAGAGAGAGTAAAGCAGTTGATGAATAAAGTAAGAGTGATTGGATGTTTTGATTTTTATGTTAAAAAAATGACTCAACTTTGTTGAGATATCACAAAAGGGAATACGACTAACATGGTTGGGACAGATGAAGTATCATGATTTTTTGGACAACTTTCAATCTCTCATGGTAAATACACGTTTCATTCGTCCCAATAAATATAAAACATTTAGTTTTCGGCACATAATTTTATGTAATGTTGTTTTGCGAGTTAATGAGAGTTAATGAAGACAGAGTAATTAAGAAAGAGAAAAAAAAATAGAGATATTGTTCTTTTCATTTTAGAAAACTTTCATTTTTAATGAAGCAGCCAAAAAGGAAGAAAGAGAAAAAAAAACAATAGAGATTGTGTTGTTTCGATTTTAAGAAAATATCATTTTTAATGAGATAACCAAAAAAAGAAAACATTTTATTTTTACTGGGATATAGGGAGTAACTCATACTCCCTCCGTCCCAAGGAAGATGACCATCCCTTGAGAGGCACGAGATTTTATGCAATTTAATTTTGTGCGGAGGGAATAAAGTAGATATAAACGTCTTTTCATTTTTGGTAATGAGTCATCTTCGGTGGGACGGATAGAGTACTATAAAATGTTTCGCTTTTATTTTATATAGGGAAAAAAAAAATTCATTCAATTTTATTTTACTTTATTTTGTTATTTTTGTTTGAATGGCGCTAACTCTTTATCTATGTGAAGTACTCCTACAAATTATTTTATCATTGTTCATGTTCAAGTTACTCATTATTTTACATAGTACAAAAGATTTATCTACATTGGTTATATTTCGTCATTGTTTTATGTTTTATATGCCACACAAATAAACAGTTAACAACGTTTAAACAAATATTTTGAAATGTATTAAATTGAGACACGGATGAAACTTTTTATAAATTATGAAATTTCAAACATTTTGTACCAATTTGAACAAATATGAAACATTTTGCATCGAATTGTGTAATTATCACGTTAACGTAAAATATGTCCCAATCTTTGTTCCTTTTATTCAAAATGTTTGCATTATTAACTTAAAAAAATAAAAAGAAATTTGACAAAAATAGGTTTTAAAGGTTGAAAAATATATTTGTTCAAAAGAAATCCATAAAGTACAAAAGTCAGTTTACCAGTATTATATCAAAGTTCTACGTGGCGATATTTTTAAAGAATATGGACCACAAACTATATTATAACAAAGTTCAGGGACTTAATGTAGTTCTCTCTTACAAATAAAGTTCAATAATGACCTTTATGTCAAAAAATTACAAATACTACGAAAATCTTTCATGAATATTATATCAATGCTCAGAGACATTTCGTGATATTTTTAAAGAGTACGAATCTGTGGATGACAATGTTCATGGACTAAAAATATTGTTCTCTCTTATTAAAAAATGAGACTCAAGGATTTTAGTAGTACTTTTTCACAATGCTTCCAACATTCATATGAAACTTTTGATATCCATAACAATGGAGTACTTGAATTTTTATAATCTAATGTATAGTACCCTCTCATCCTGGTTTCTCCACACCACCCTCAAATAAATTGAAGTACTCTATTCATTTATTAAAATATTATCCATTTTTATTTTAATGATGTTCATTGCGATTATCTTCTAATGAACCATATACGGATTTATATATTTGTGCAAAGTGTACGAAAAATATTGGCAGGAGTTACCATGATTTGAGGAAAAAACATTTGCCATTTCAAAGTATTATGATTATGGGTGGCTTGCAATGACCAAAGCCGTCATGCCTTGCAAGATTCCTATGAGTTTCGTCGTCTCTATAAGAGCATCTCCAATGCCGGCTAGCCAACCGGCTAGCCGATTCGCGTCGCTAGCCGGTCGGCTAGCCGAACCATTGCAGCAGACCAACCGAGAATCGGTGAGAAAAGCGGCGTGGGCTAGCCGATTCGGGTGCGCTGGCCGATGAGCTGGCCGCCATTGTGGCGTGCCGATCGGCCAGCGACCGGCCAACACTATTTTTTAATTTTTTTTTTTTAATTTTTGAAAAACTATATAATGTATTTTTTTAATGTTTTTTTATGATTTTTTTTAATTATGTAATTTTTAAATAGGCACACAGGCGACGGGCTAGACCCAATACAAAACTAAGACCTAAAACAGAAACACGAGACCCCCGTTCGGCTAGCGGCAAACTAACGGATTCAAGGCATACTAACATTTTTTAATGTATTTTTTAATAAATTGTGAGGAGTAGAGTGGGGCGGTGGCTCGTGTGTAGAAGTCCGGATATTTTTTTATCATGTAATTTGTTTGATTTTTAGTTAATGTACTTTTTTTATTTAAATAAAATTAACGAATTTTTCCCGTATATGTATCGTAAATTTAATTCCGTAATTTAATCGTAATTTTAATTCCGTAAATGTAGTATTTTTTGAATTATTTTTATTGCGGCTGGCCTATGGCTGACCTAAATCTGATGTGGCAGGTGGATTTTTAGTGCTGCTGATGTGACAGGGAGAGAGAGTGGCTGGCCTATTTGCATTGGAGATGCTCTAATTAATATGGTCGTTTTTAATTTTGGTTAATTTGCATCATTGTGATTATATATGCACGTGAGATTGATATAAAGCAGTAAAGTAGTACTCCCTCCGTTCTATAGTAATGGAGGCGAAACTTTTCGGCACGAAGATTAAGAAAAATTGTGTTAGGTTAGTTAAGTAAATGGAGAATAAAGTGGAAAATGAAAAAAGGTAGAGAGTTGAAGAGAGAAAAAAGTAAGAGAGAGTAAAGTAGATGTGGAAAAATGTGTTGATTTTTACTAAAAAGGGAAATGACTCTATTACTATGGAACGTACCAAAATGACAAAATGACTGTATTACTGTGGAACGAAGGGAGTAGATTTTTTTTTCGTCTTTGAAGATTGTTAATATTTTTTACTAACTCATTTGCACAAATCTAAAATCGTTTACTTTTGAAGCATGTTAATGTTTATACTAGCTCATTTTAGATTTATTTTCCTTTTATTGGACGTTTCAAAAAAATAAAATAAGAACAAAGTTAGAATCAAGAAATAAGCATTCCTCAGAGTTAGAGAACAACACACGAACACACGCCATGTGTGCCATTCAATTTGATTAAGTCAAAAGCCTATTAGGTTCAAGAAATGACCAAATCACCTAGGATCCCTAGCAAGAACACAAAATTTACGTCCCCCCTCCATGCATGTAAAAATATCTCCTTTCTTATTCTTCTCTCACCACATTGTGATATTTTTTCTTTTCTAGGTTTGGAGTTTGATAATTAGTTCACACAATAACCAAACTTTTGTTTAGTGGTAATTTTTTAGAAGATTCGAGGTTCTAATCTTTAGGTGGAGTGATAGGAGTTTGCAACCCCTCGTCTATCAAAAGATGATCTACAATAAAGTATATTCTGATCAATTATTTCAGATTTGTTGTCTATCAAGTTGTATTCTAGACACCATAAAATTAACTTGTAAATTTTCGAAAGTCATCCCATTAGATAATTATGAGTCGGGGAGCTTCGATATATCCATAATACCCACCAAATAGATAACACATGGATCACGTGCATCTAAACCATTTATCTAAGAAGCATCACACGGACCGTGTGGTGTTGAACACTAGCCACGCGACTCGCGCAACGATCGATATGGTAATCTGAAACAGACTATACCACTCAGACCGTGAGATTGGAAAACTGGTCACACATACTACTATATGGTAAGGCGAGTTTCGTGAAGCCTTAATTATTAGACGAGGAATATATCTGGTGGAGTCTAGAACAATGAAACTTTATAACACAGACAAAGTGCAAAAACTTACAAAGAAAGTAAATTTCCAAATTAAAGTGCGAAATGAAAAGATACAAAGATTGGCTGCCATATAATCATTTATGGACAATTTTTCTTTTACATTTGGCAATGATAATTATATTTGTATAAATTAGGAGAACCAATTCAATTATATGTAGCAATATTATTTGGATTATTCCTAGCATGTATTAGATGAATTAAACATATTGTTCAAATATTGAATTTCTTGTGAGTTTTGATGTAATTTATTCCTTTCTATTGCACAACCTCATATTTATCATTCTTGCGAGTTTCCAAAAACGTCATTGTCTGTTTATTTATTTCAATTAATTCCTTTTTGGAGTAGTTTATTAAACAATCCCCAAACCCCCTTTTTAGTTTAGTCAGTAAACTAGCTAGATAGCTAATTAATTTGCTTTGCAATTATGAGTTAGATCTTTTAATACGATATTTTATACTATAGGGAGGATAATGGAATAACACGATCAATCTCAATGGAAAAAAAGAAATACTATGATGGAATTTTTTACCCTGTCCCTGTCCACACGATTTTCATTGTAGTGCTGTACTTTCATCACAATCACACACACACGCAAGTTAGGTAAGGGGGACCTCTCTAGCTAGCTCTCATTCTCTCAATACCAAAACAAAATCTTTAATCTGCATGCATGCAAATTAATATGCATGCTTACAACACATAGTCTTTCTATATATTCTTGTCATATTGCTTTTGTGCTTCTCATAAATTGAATTTTGAATTAAGAAATCATGTGTGAAGCTCCATATTCACCTTGGGTAAATTTAACTTGGATTGACAAGCAAGGGTATAAATTGTAGAGTTACATCTTATTAGTACTACCAATTAAGATAGGATCAGCTATGGAGTAGTTTCTATCTCTAATTTCTAGCAACTTAAAAATATATCATCACCTCATGTTTAACATTTTTACTTTCAAAAGCCTCAATTTTGGAAGAAAAATTATCAGCTATGGCCTATGCATAGCCATATAGATTTTGAGGTGAATTATAACTGAATTCATGTAGATGAGAAGAATAACGCTAATCATAGTATTGGAGATTATAGTACTACCTCGGTCCCACTCAAGATGTCTACATTCTTGAATGACACGAGATTTAAGAAGGAGTTGTTAGATAGAGCAAGTAGTGAGAAAAAAGATACTCCCTCCATCTCACTTAAAATGATCACATTCTTGAGTGATATAGATTTTAGGAAGTGTTGTTAGATGGAATAAAGTAGAGAAAAAAAAATGTAGTTCAATATTTTAATGAGGAGAGAAGAGAGAGGAGGTTGTTTCCAAAATTAGAAAGTGACCATTTTGATTGGTACAAACAAAAAAGGAAAGATGACCATCTTGAATGAGACGGAAGAGTAGTTGAATATTTTAATGAGGAGAAGGGAGATATGAATTTATTTTTAAATATAGAAAGTTGATATCTTGAATGAAACAAACTAAAAAGGAAAGATAGACCTCTTAAGTGGGACGAAAGGAGTTCTGTTTTTAGAAGAAGAAAAAAGAGGTTGGCCTGCTTAGATTAAGGCCGAGATGGCGAGATGGGATATAAAGTGTTCCTGTTGATGGGCTTTTGTGGGCTGAAGAAAGGCCCATTTACAACATATCTACCTACATATAAATAATAAATATTTAAATTTGTCTATTGTGAAAGTAGTAGTACTACATGGGCTTTTCCTGGAATGAATTGATTGATTTGAAATTGCCAACTTAAATGATAAGTTTTGGGTGAAAGAGTTGGGAATGATTTTCTGTTGAAAAGGTTAGAAAACTTTTTATGTCGCTGGATTGACAATTCACGAAAACTTCAACTCAGATCAGACACTAAGAGCATCCGCAATGGTGCTTAGGCCAGTCATAGGCCAGTCATTCTCTCCCCTGCCACGTCAGCAATACTAAAAATCCACCTGCCACATCAGATTTAGGCCAGCCATAGGCCAGTCGCAATAAAAATAATTCAAAATATACTACATTTACGGAATTAAAATTACGATTAAAATACGGAATTAAATTTACGACACATATACGGGAAAAATAATCCATTCCATTAAAAAAAAATTACAAAGATTTTTAAAAAAAAAGTACATGATTTTTTTTTTAAAAAAAGGGCTTCAACACACGAGCCCCGCCACTCTCTACTCCTCATCGCCGTCGCCGCTGCCGCCACCCGTGGTATCTGAGCCCACGTCGGAACCCGCTAGCCATGCCCTCGCGATCTCCAAATCAACACGCATGCTCTCGAGCATCTCGTGAAGAAACATCTTCTCCGTGGGGTCAGTGGCATTCTTCCACTCTTGGAAGACCTTGTACATCTGATCCCGCGTATGGTTACGCGAATGGAGAGTGTACTCGAGTGGGGCGGGTGGGAGGGCGGAGGACTGGACCTCGTGGGGCGATAGGGGGATCCGCCCCTCGCAGCCCGCTGCGCCCGCTTCTGTCCAACCGGGCGGGGCGACCAAGTAAATGAAGGAGGGGATGGAAACTCCTCAGCATCCGGGGAGGTCGTGGGATCCGCCGCTGCTGCCGCTGCGTACCGCAGCCTATAGTTCGCCGCTTGCTTCTTCGGCCACCCAATACGCGTCGCACCCCGCCCGGAACTTCTCGGAGTCCTTCAACAACAAGAAGCACTCCCAGAAGGTGAACTCCTTATACTTCCCCTCCAAGGGGAACCGACTCACGGCTATCCTCCGGCGTCGTCCTCATTCTGCCCACTTCGAGAGCCGACGGAGGGCGTTGGCGTACAAATTCGCAAAACGGCCCACCTGCGGCCCTGGTGCGCTCCCACCCCTTCCGGACCTCCTCGTTGCTGAAGTCCTTCCCCGTGCGGGCAGTGCCTCCTATAAGCATCTCGATCTTCGACCACATGTTGACGACCCGGGCTGCGATGACTCGCCGACCGCCTTCCCCTTCCCCCTCGTCTTCTTCTTCGGCGCGGCCCGCCTCGCTGGAACGGGAGTATCATCTTCCCCGAGATCGATCCCCATATCATGCAATGACAGAAGGTCATCGCCAGAACTGCGTCTCCACTGGGGTCGACGTGTGAGACGAAGCCGTCAAAAAATCAAGCGAGGGCCGATATACCGTGTCCCCTCCTGGTGACCCCACGCACATCCCGGGATGCATACCGTGCTGCGCATCCCCCCGCATCCGCCCCGCCACATCATCCCCATCATCTGCTGCAAGCATCATCTGCTGCTTGCATCCGGGGCATACCCCCACCCGGGCGCTGACTGCCCACCGCCCGGCATCCCCACGGCATACCCCGGCATACCCCCCTGCGCCCCCCCGGCGCACCGGCCATCATCCCCATCATCGATTCCAAGGGATGTTAAACCCCGGGCCCATCGCCCCCATCCAGATCCCACAGTACCGTGGGAGTCTGAGATCCACTCGTCGCCGGAGTGGACTCGTTGTTGTGATCCATCGCTCGATGATGCTCTTGTACAGAAAGTTAGAGAGAGAAAACTCGTTAAAACAAGTGGTGCAAATGAAAATGAAACGAAAATCGCGTTTATATAGGTTAAAAAAAAAAAAAAAAAAATCAAAAAATCGGCGTTGGCCGATCGGGCCGCCACAATGGCGGCTAGCCGATCGGCCGGCGCTTCGGCCAGCGACGAGCGATCGGCCAGCCCACGCCGAAGCGCTAGCCGATTTCGCGGTCGCCGATTGCAATGGTTCGGCTAGCCGATCGGCTAGCGCGACGAATCGGCTAGCCGGTCGCTAGCCTACCATTGCGGATGCTCTAACGGCTAACACTTTAGTTGCAAATTTGCAATGCAATCTACAATTCCGCAGTTTTTTATTTTTTATTTTTTATACGGATAAAAACTTAAATCAATTAATTAAATGACAAAGGGTTGCTGGAGGTATCTTAAAGCTGAAACCAACCAAAACTAACTAAATGACAAAAGACTGCTATTTTTATAACTACTAGTATCATCACCCGTGCTATCCACGGACTATATAGTTTTCACTGATTAAACATTTTAATAAAATTAATAAAAACAAGAAATAAGTAATACAGTTACATATATTAACTTTAGAATTAAAAAAAATTAATAGTATTGATTAGAACACTTTAAAACACTAATATAATATTCCCATCATCCAATAATAGATTATAGATGTCACACCTTCCTTTTTAGTTTGTCACATAAAAGATGTCACATTTTCTTTTTCTTTTTTTTTTTAAATTCTCTCTCGCATTAATATAAAGATACTATTTTGGTTTTGCACTTAGCACACAAAAAAACATTACTTAAAATCTCATGCCATTTCCGAAATGTGTCATCTATTATAGTATGGATTAAGTACTATTAATTACGTAGAACAATAACATTTCAACGACTAAATAATTCAAAAATAAACTACTATCAATTTGATTGTTACAAAAATGAGAAATAATTTAGTTGTACAAATAAAAATATTGATAAATGTGAAAAAAAGTTAAATATATAGAAAAATTATTCCAAAATTTCTAATTTAGGAAACTTTTTCTTTCTAAAAGCATCCACATCCATTCTCTTGCCAAAAGCACGGATGTCGGCCCAGACCCCCCTTTATTCATTTTTAATACTCTACTCTTCTATAAGAGCACAATACACACATCCATGTTCTTCCGCAGGAGCATGCTCAAGGGTCTCATCATTCTATTATTCAATTTAAATACTTCAATTACTAAAAATATTTTCACAATATTAAAATGCATTAAAAAAATACTCGGAATACTATTAAAAATTACATAATTAAAATTCTAAAAATTGAGATTGAGAGAGTTGTTTGGTTTAGTGTGATTTTTTGTGTTGAAGTGTGGGTATTTATAGATGAAAGTGTGAATTTTGGGATAAACATGATGAAAAAAAAAATTTAAAAGTGTGAAAAAAACAGATATATTTCATTAGGAAGTTGGAATATCTTTTTTGTTATTAAATTTGGATTTTTCATATATTTTTTTAGAAAATGATTAACTAACGGCCAATCAGAGCATTCCACGCCGGCTGCTCGTGCTCTTGCCGTCGGCACGATGGTGCTTTTGCCGAAGAGCACGCCCGTGCCGACGGCAAGAGCGCAGCGGCGAGCACGGCTCTTGCCGTGCCATCAGCACGACGACTGCTCTTGCGGAAGAGCATTGCTGCGGATGCTCTAATGAGGTAAGACTCATTCTCCACTACCAATGCTTCAACTTTTATTATTTTTTATATTTTACTAATTGTGAATTAAAATTCGTACCATTTAAATCTATTAATTTTTATGGGACAAAGGGAGTATAATTAAATCCAAATAAATGTTATTCATAATTAATTGCTAAACATCTTTTTTGATAATTAAATAGAATATGTCAAATTATTGCGTTAATATCTTTCATACAAATACATGTTCGGTGTTGAACAAAATATTAATACTCCCTCCGTCCCTTTTAAGATGTCACACTTGTGTGACGACACGTGATTTTAGGATGTTTTGTTTTGTGTTGTTAAGTGGAAAGAGAAAATATAATATTATATTATTGTGAAAGAGAACTTTTTCTAAAAATGGAAATACGACATCTTGAATGGAACAAAATAAAAAAAAAGTAGGATATCCTTTATGAGACGGAGGAAGTATTATATTGTACATATCATTCTCACCAAACATATTTTTAATTTAGTTGATATTTAAATAGCAACTTGAATTACTCGAATAAATTTTATTAAATCATCATACAAAATAATATATTCCCCCGTCTTTTAAAAATAGAAACTATTTTTATTTTGGTACGTCTATTAAAAATATAAAATATCTATTTTAGGAAACTTTCTTTTTCTCTCTAATGAAGCGAGTCTCATTCTCTCTTAATAATACTTTAATCACTTTTTTTTTCTACATTCCTCTTAATTTACCATTTATGCGTTAAAACTCGTATCATTTTAAATCACGGGTTTTAATGCACAATTTGGTAAAGTAAGAGAGAAGGATAGAAATATTAGGTAAGAGAGAAGGAGAAAATTTTTTGGTAAAATAAGAGAGAAAGAAAAAAGTAATGGAATTAATGTTAATGGATTATGGACTCACTTTATTAGTGGTATAAGTGGTAAATAAATTGATATATAAAGGTGTAAATATTTCCTAAAATAGAAAATTTAAAAGTTGTTATTTTTAAAAAACGGACTAAAATAGAAAAAAGTTGTTATTTTTAAGAAGCGGAGTGAGTAACAGCTTTTTTGTGGTGCTGAACAAACTGCACACTACTCAATAGTGTTGCAGGTTCTACTGTTGATAGCTTTATGATGATGACGGTTCTACTTAGTACGGGTAATTCATCACATAATCGGAAATAAGTGTTAATATAATAATTATAATAATAGTAGTAATTATACGACTGTAATATATGAAATTGCTATATGATAAATAATTACATGAACAGATTTGAAGTAGAACATGGGTTGTTATCCAAACTTGTATTTCTGTTAAAAATTTACCCTTCTTTTTGTAATGCCTCCGCAGCAAGAATGGATGTCTTAACAGATATCCCACGAATTTCTCTCAATTCCAAATATTCAAATTCCCAATTTTCTAGACTGCCAAACTCCATCAAAATTTGTTCAGATGTTCTCTAGAAAAAATCAAGTGGAATATTGTATTTCCTTATTATCTATAAACATATACTCCTAAATAATGAAAATATTACGCCATCTCCAACCATTTACATCTAACTGTAATTTTACTCAAACCATTTGCACTAAACTTAAAATCCAAAAGAATATTCCATATTCTCCTACTTTTTTTTACTTTCAATCTTAACTACATATTTATTTAAATTACACATCACCCCACGACACTTTGTCAATAATTTTTCAAATATAATTAAATAATTTGATACAATTATTAAAATAATATATTATATTTATATATATTAAATATATTATGCATTCAATAAAAAATATATTAATTTATTGTATTATAATATTACAATTCATTATCAATAAAATAATTATTACTAATAAAATAAATACTATCAATTAACTTTTTAAACTAAATACCGTCTATATCCTAAAAAATTAAATAGTCTGCATTAAACATATGACACTAATTAATTAGCCCATCTTGTAAGGAATTAGCCCATCTCAAATTCAAAAACAAATTTAATTAGCCCATGCCATTAATTATTATACTGCTAAACCTAATTTCCTCTCCCATCTCCGCTATCTTCTTCAATCTCCTCTTTCTCTGAACTTTCCCCTTCTCTCTCCGATGGCCGCTATTCTTCTTCAATCTTCCCTTCTCTGTATTTTCCCCTTCTATGTATTTTCCCCTTCTGATTTCCACAACCACTCACTCCTCTCCTCCACTAGAGTGTCTCCAATGGCGGAAGTCCCAGTAGGACGTCGCCGACGTCCGACTGGACGTCCGCTGTAGTGGCGTCGAAGGGCGCCCACGCCCGTCCCATAAGCCCGTAGCATGGGCTCGCCCGTCCTCCCCACGGGCCGGCGGACGTCCGCCACTGAGGCGTGGGTAGGACGTCGAGGTCGGACGTCCGACCGAAAATTAATTTTTTTTTTAAAAAACTCTATAAATACGGCTCGTGTCGAAAAATTAATTCCGTAAATTTTTAGTTTTAATTGTGAATTTTTTAATTTTATTGCGGGAAGTCCTAGTGGGAAGTCCTAGTGAAATGTGAAGTCCTAGTGATGACGTGACATGAATTTTGTGTGGGAAGTCTTAATGGGAGGGGCGCCACCGGAGACGCTCTTAGAGTGAAGCTTGAAAGTTTGAATTTTTTTTACCTCCAAGTCAATTCCTTTTGAAAAATTAGTGTAAGAAATTAAATTTACTTTTCCTATTATCTCCTCCACAACAGATTGGGTTTATATTATTCTAATCCTATGAGATTAATTGTAAGAAACGAAAGTTTAGGTTGATAACTCTGTCATTCTCCCAAAACTTAACTTTGTTTTATACTCCTGCTACTGTATTTCTTCTCCCGGAAACTTCAATTAAATATTTGTACTAAAAACTTTTTAGAGTATAACTGTAAAGACACTCTACTCGATGTTGAACTCTATTTAATCTGCAAACACGCAATATAAAAATGTTTATACTTTTCCCGCCCAAAATATGCCACGTGTCACTTCAAAAAACTGGAGCTTTATATATGTATAGATTTGTGATGTTTATTAAACTATTTTGTCTGTCCAATAAAATTTGGGAGCATCCACGATGGTGCGCTTTAGGGTGTCACACAATAGTGGACACGACCTTCTCCCACCGCCGGAGGAAAAAAAATAAACGTTTTCAGGGCGCTGCGGCTCGCGGCGCCGTGCAATAGGTCGCTGCGGTCAGCGTCCCCCTCCTTCTCCCTCAGCCCCGTCCCCGCCGAGTGCTCGGCGCGCCCCCGTCCTACCCCCCGCCGCGGCTGGACTTATCCAGCGCTATAGGGAGCTGCGGCGCCGCCGCGGCTGCCGAGGAGACGGCACCCTATAATCCTCCATGTCAACATCTTATTCTCCTAACCATTCACCTGCAATGAGGCGTCCAATAGCATTTTATTTATCTTTTATATTTATTTTAAGTTTTATTAGTATTTAAATATAATAAAATTGTAATTTATCACTACAAAATAAAAAAAAAAACTTCTTTTTATTGAAAGTCGAAAGTATATAATACCAAATACTTAAAAAAAACTACAATTTCAACGGCGGTTACGTGCCCAAATTTCTTCAACCATGTCGGACATGAGCCGAGCATGGTCTTGTTGGTTGCGGTTAAAGCTTGTGCCGCTAGAACCTCATTGTAGCCCATCAGTAATCCTCGAACTTGGGGTGGGGTTGCCGAACCAGATCAAGGTCCAGCTTCCTCATCGCGCCAATCGGTGACTCTTGTACCTTCGTCTTCGACTATCATGTTATGCAAGATGATGCACGCATACATGACATCGACAATGACTTCCTTGTAACAGAAACGCGCCGGACCATTCACTATTGCCCAACGCGCTTGGAGCACACCAAATGCCATCTCCACATCCTTTCGCGCAGCCTACCGCCGTTGCTCAAATAAAGCTCTTTTCTGATCCGTTGGGCAGCTGATCATCTTCAGAAAAATAGGCCACCTCGGATATATGCCATCGGCCAAGTGGTACCCCATATTTTTATTGTTTATGCATAATAATATACTACTTTAGTACTTAGTACTCCCCTCCGTCCTTCTATAGTAGAGGCGTTCTATTTTCAACACTCATTTTAGAAAAATGATACTAATAAATAATTAAAGTAGAAAGAAAGTAAAATAAAAGAGAGAATAATATAGAGAAGACTCTTACTATAATATAGATAGTCAATTTATTTCAATTTGTATAATTCAACAATTATATTTGCATATTAAACTACCTTTTTGGATTTTAATTTGTGATTAATTTTATTGTCATGCATGTTATGTTTCAGTATTGATACCCACATATATTTTTTTTTAATTCTTATATTATTTCTAATTTTATTTAATTTATTTATAGTTTCAAATCAATATAAAATATCTTAGTCCGTTAGTTCGTGTATAGTACGAGTGTAGTACTAACTAGTTTTATCACCCGTGCTATGCACGGGCCATAAATTTTTTAGAGAATTCTAAGATAAATGAAAAAAATATAAAATTAGATGATAAAAATTATAATTATGCTTGCTGACAAAGAATATATGTCTAATAATAAAAACATTGCAAATATCAATGACAAACCAATGAGAGTCTATAACCAGTAGAAAATGGTAGGAAGAAAGAAGAACAAATAAAAGATAAGAAAATTAATTACATTACATATAATCTTATAAATCTTTTCGGATGATAATTTCAACACTATTAATACAATCTTGAAGCGCAGGAAATATTACAAAACGGTTTACATGATGTCTAGAACTAAAGACTTAAGTTGTAAACTAACAGAAAAAGGTATTACTAATGAGGATCCCACAATATTTATGACTATGAATGTTACATGTATTCGATGTACATATTATAATAAACCGTCATTTCAAAGAATACTATATATATAAATAAAAAAAATTAATATATATTTCAGGTGCACTACAAAAACTAAAAAGGACTAAACCTTAATCAAAGCAGCTTCGGAAAGATGGAACAAATCTTGTTTCTAGTGCTTGCACTGGCATAAACGACACATACAATCTGAAAATGTAAGAAACATTTTACTGAATATAGTTTATTCAGTGTGGAGCCAAAATATTTTTAAACTCTGATTATATGATTTGGATTAAATTATATTTGGTTTAAGGATAGATCCGAAGAAAATCATGGTTTCTTCACCAAATCAGATCAATCAAATTCTCAAAGGTAACACAAATTTCACAACATAAATTTTTAATTACTCAATCAATGTATATGTTGTTTCAAAGAGTTAATTACTTATTACCCAGATTAAGCACTGAATCAGTAAGTAAATGCATGTTTAAAACTGTCG
Organism: Salvia hispanica; assembly: GCF_023119035.1. Lineage (NCBI taxonomy): Eukaryota > Viridiplantae > Streptophyta > Magnoliopsida > Lamiales > Lamiaceae > Salvia > Salvia hispanica. The sequence continues at coordinate 25,515,728 of NC_062970.1, read as the reverse complement.
TTAATCGTTTCAAAGAATGGGCTAATTAAATCTGTAGCTATTTTTGTCGAATTCAAGTAAATTTCAAAATGAACAGAACTTCAGAATATAGTGAGGACATCTTAAGCTCTGCAGAACTGCATATTTAAAGATGAAGAACTTTACAAATACCAAGATGACCTTTGAGATTATACCACAAAAGGCTTATTTAAACGAGTAATGATAAACAATCAAATTTTGTACAACCAAAATAAGGTTGTATTAATAATTTGATGTATTAATTATATATTAAAATTATAAATATAGTATATGGATAAGTTAAAAAGACTTATTAGTATTTAACCTTATTTTTTATATTTATATTTGAATTTTCTTTCTATTATTTTTATAATTTGAATTAAAGTATGCACTAATTATATTTATAGTTCCAAAAAAATAAAAAAATAATACAAAAATCATAAATATATGACCACAACATTATGCACTTTCCATGTACTATATATGCATTCAAATATTTTAATTAAATGCATAAATAAACCTAACTTTTGTCAAATAAATTAGTTTTTGGTTGTACAAAATTTGGTCACATAGATTTGTTGTATTTAAATTGTTATTTCAGAAATTAAAAGGATGAATACCCCAGAGAATTTTCATCAAAATGCCTCAAAGAATTATAAACAAAAATAAGCAAAGAAATAAACAGATTATTTGCTAACTAACAGTTTGAAAGAGTAGATTAGATATCCTCCAATAACTTGTAAAAAAATTAACTCCACCTATGCCATGTTCTGGCCTTGCATATTAAAAGGATAGAGTAATTCCAAAGTTGTATCAACATAATATTTGCATGATTTTATCACATTAATCATGATTGTTTTTTCTCACAGGGTTTAGGGTTTAATAATGAGCTTATGCTCAGATTTGGTTAGAATGTTGGGCTTATAATCTTGCTAGAACTTCTTCTTCACATAGGTATTGCATTTGCTAAGGAAATTGGACATGGATAATATCAGTTTGAACATTAGGTGATCTTTGAAAATCAAAAGTGAGATTTATTTTAATGAGATATGGTCTAGAAGGTGCCATTGATTAGGGTAGGACTTGTACAACAAAGAGGTCTTAGAGCACGTGAGCAAGTTGTTCATTGACCATAGGTGATATCTGAAAATGGTGAAAAGATTAGCATTTAACCATAATAACTCCAGATATTGTTGGTCTAAAACCAAAAAATTGTCACTAAGGTAATCGTTAGGTTGACTTTTTTAATGGCTTTTATCATTACAAACAATTAAAATCGCATCATTCACTAATTGTCATGCTTCAGGTTAAAATGCTGATCTGCATTCTTATGGAGGTGACCCGTGGAGGTAAAATTTTTGACTGTGACTTTAATCTTGCAGGAAGAGTAATACACTTACAGAGGTACTTCTGCTATATACATTGAATCACTTATTACATGTGCAATCATATTTTTTTAACATATATCATAATTTCTTATGGCATTTGAGTGAATGATGGATTGAACATTGGAAATGCTTAGAATGTTGAGCTTGCATCTCTTAGTAGATTGGCATTTTTATTTTATTTAACTTATAACTTTAAAACTTAATTATAAAATGAAGGGACAGATAAACATTACAAATTCTTCTCATTCTTCTCATCTTACTAATATTTTCTGCCAAAAAAACATTTCATTTACAGATTACAGAGATATATAATGACTTCTGCAATTCATACAACTCTATTATCTAAATATCTAACTCACTGATGTGCAGGTATCTATCAATAATACAAGAGGGAAGTCCTAAACTTAAAGTTACAAAGAAAGGTAATGAGAGCATCCATTCATTATGTAAACCGTTTAGTAATGTTTCCTGCCAAAAACTATTTATGTAGAGTACTGATCTCAAAATGTTGGTCAGGATATAACCTCTGAAAAAGGCTAATGAAGTGACAAATAGATGGTCAGAAACAATTAAAAAATGACAGCATCAAATGATGAAGACATTACACAGGTGAACTCTAGAAACATTTTCATTTATATATGCCTACAAAGAATAATAATTTGAGACTGTTTTCACCTTTTTTTGGCAGCTAATAAGGTGCAAAAGAAGGCCAATGGAAGTGACAAAATGATGGTCAAAAACAATTCACAAATGACAGATGGTCAAACAGATGTTCTACACAATAGGAAAAAGCAATAAAAAGAGGTTAGAACTCTTTCAGTAGATATAAGAATACATATGACCACAGAATGATAGAGACTATAACATTTAAAATTTAATGTAGGGAATATCATAACTTAATCAACAGTTAAAGAGAATAAAAATGAATGATAGTTTCCATTTAAAAACAGAAACAATGAATGTATAGACCAGTGAAAACCATGTGTCTCATGACATATTATATAGAGAGAAGAAGCTTTAAATCTGAATGTAAGGAATACGCTATGTCTGATTTGGTAGAAGAGAAGGGGTGGGGGAGGGGGGGAAGAAGAAAACTTATCAGATGCTAGATGGTTATTTCTTCTTAGATGCTGAAGGTGTAAGTGTCTAAGAGTGGAAAACGATTACACCAAGGTATTTATAGAAGATGGGGCAAGCTGAGCATGCACTCATAAAGTTTTGTGCATGTTCCCCAAAAAGACATCATAATGACAAAAACCTTTCAAATAACACTTAATAGATAAACCCAATATATACCACATGGAGTATTATTAAAAGAGTAATGATAAATAACCAAATTTTGTACAACCAAAATAAGGTTATACTAATAATTTAATGTATTAATTATATATTAAAATATAAATATAGTAAGTGGACAAGTTAAAAAGACTTATTAGCATTTAACCTCATTTTTTATATTTATATTTGAATTTTCTTTCTATTTTTTTAATAATTTGAATTAAAGTATGCACTAATTATATTTATGGTTCTAAAAAAAATAAAAAAATAATACAAAAATCATAAATATATGACCACAATATTATGCACTATCCATGTACTATATATGCATCCAAATATTTTAATTAAATGCATAAATAAGCCTAATTTTTTGTCAAATAAACTAGTTTTTGGTTGTATAAAATTTGGTCACATAGATTTGTTGTTATTAAAACGTATTACTATTATGGGATGGGATTTAATATCTGCACAAAAATATAAAGATTGAAAATGAGAGTTTAAAGAAAGTATAAAAAAAACTGAAAATTAAATAGACAAAACGTATATATATTCATTCTTCAATAAAACTAAAACACACAACATTAAACATAACCATAAATTACTGTAATACTAAGTTTTTAGTAAAATTTCATTAAATGCTATAGCCAAACATATTTAGATTAAATAGAAAATAATGGCACATTCAATGACCTCACAAATTTAATGACACATTAAATGAGAAATTATTGAACTTTCTCCTATTTAAAAAGGCCTTTTCACAGGAATTCCAAGAGAAAGAAAAAAGAAACCCTAATTGGAGTCCAGCCGCCTCCCTCCTTCAAAGACAAAGAAAGAGAGTTTATGTAGAATGATTACAAAAGGGCACACATTAATGATGCACGCGTGAAGAGCTACACAAGTCTACAACCTGAACAAAATGGTAGGTAGAAAGAAGAGCAAATAAAAGGTAAGCAAATTGTATAGATTAAAGATAATCTTATAAATCTTTTCAGGGCAAACTTTTAACTCAATGATTATGTGCAGGAAATATTACTACACGGTTTACACTTTACACCATGTCTAGGTTTAAAGACTGAATGTATTAATAATGAGTATGCCTCAATCCTTTTTACTATGAATATTACATGTGCTAATCATAAACTTTTTTGTAAAACAATACTATAAAAATCAAAGGAAGAAATTTAATGTATAAGTTTTTTGTGTACCTTACAGGAACTAAGAGCATCCGCAACGCTGCGCGATACCGTGTCGGTCTCGTCTCGACGAGATGAGACGGCATCGAGACAGCGTTGCGGCTCCCGTCTCGTCTCGACGAGACGAGATGTCTCGACGCCCGACGCGTCCCGGCGAGGCCAGCCTCGAGCTGGCGAGACACGCGCCCGGCGCCACGTGGCGCGCGCGGGCGGCTGGCGTGACGCCCACTCGCCGACCCGCGAGTGGGCGTCGGATTTATGACGTCATAATTCAATTTTTTTTTTAAAAATCAGATTTTTCAAAAAAAAAAAAAAATTAAAAAAAAAACCGTAATATGACCGTTCAACGGTCATATCTTTAATTTTTTTTATTTTTTATATATTCTATATATACTCTTCTCCATTCTCCATTTTACACACAAACACACATCTATTCTCTCATCTCTCTTTCTTTCCTCTCCAATCACTTCTATAAAATCATTCATATATTTTTTTCTTCTCCCAAATTTAATTAATTATGGATCCATTTGAGCAAAATGCGTCGAATAATGGAAGAATCGCTAGAAGAAGATCGACGTAGGGAGGAGGAAGCCGCGCGCCTCCTAGGCGACGCCGGACATATATCCACCGTAACCGGGAGGAAGCCGCCGCAAGGTTGGAACGTGATTACTTCAGTCCGAACCCGGTGTGGGGAGATATCTACTTCCGTCGCCGTTTCCGTATGTCACGCCCGCTATTTTTGCATATCGTGAGTACATTGGTGGCACGGGAAGAGTTCTTTAGAGAAGGGTTCGACGCTATTGGCTGCCCTAGCCACACGACGCTCCAGAAATGTACTGCGGCGATCCGTCAGCTTGCTACTGGACAAACGGCGGATGCGTTCGACGAATACCTGCACGTCGGAGAATCCACTGGGCGACTTTGTTTGTTGAACTTCTGCAAAGGCGTCCGGGCAACCTTCACCACCGAATTTCTGAAGAAGCCAACCACCGCAGATTGTCAGTTTCTGCTCCGTCTTCACGAACAAGTGCACGGATTCCCCGGGATGCTCGGGAGTGTCGATTGCATGCATTGGCAATGGAAGAATTGCCCTGTGGCGTTGAGGGGGTCATACACGAGCGGCCACAAAGGCACCCACCCCACCGTTATACTCGAGGCCGTCTCCGACTACCGGCTATGGATTTGACATGCGTATTTTGGGGTCCCCGGCTCGAACAACGACGTCAACGTGCTCAACAACTCCGACCTCTTCGCTGAAGTTCTGAATGGTAAAGCGCCGACCATCAACTTCGTCGCTAACAATCGCCAGTATAAAATGGGGTACTATCTTGCCGACGGCATCTATCCGAAGTGGCCAACCTTCGTGAAGACGTTCAACAGGCCTGCGGACGAAAAGCAGTCTCTTTTTGCGCAGAAGCAAGAGTCTGCTCGCAAGGATGTGGAGAGAGCGTTCGGGGTTCTCCAAGCTCGATGGAACATTATCAAAGCCCCGGCTCGACAGTGGTTTATGGAGAATATGGTCGACATCATGTATACGTGCATAATCTTGCACAACATGATTGTCGCCGACGAAGGACCTGAGGCGGGAAATTGGTTCGACCCTGAAACCCCGGGAAGCTCAACCGCAAGTAGTCCGCCTCGAACGGGAGTGCATCCGTCTTTGCAAGAGCGGTTATCTATTCGGGCAAGGACACATGATTCTATCGCCCACGCCCAACTCCAGGAGGATCTAATGGAGCACATTTGGGCAAAATTTGGCAACCGTTAGATGATCGTCACTAGAGAACTCCTTCTTCTGCTTCTTTGCCTCCATTTTTTTTTATTTGAGTTTAAGTGTGCAATTTGTAATTTCTAGTTTTTTAATTATGTCTTTTTTATTTTTTTAGGTATTTAAATTGTAATTTTATTTTATTTATAATGAAGTGTGTTTTTTATTAATTGAATTTGTTGGAATTAAAAATAAAAAATGAAATTGAATGAATAGTTAAGAGATGGTTAAGAGATGGAGGGATGCAGGTGTTGTCTCTTAGTTAAGAGATGAGTTGAAAAGTACAGTGGGGCCCATGAATAGTGAAGAGATGAGACGGTTAAGAGACGGATAAGAGAAAGCGTTGTGGATGCCCTAAGGAGGACAAAAGCTGAATCAAAATAGATTTGTCAAGATGGAACAAAGATTGCTTCCAGTTCTTCTGCACAAGCATAAATAACTAACCATTATAATCTGAAAAAGGTAAGAAACTTTAAAACTGTATGATTTCAATTGAATTTCTATTTGCTTTAAGACATGGTTAGTAGAGAACTAAGTAACATATACACATTCAATTCCATGAAATAATACATTTTCTTGAACTGTTTTCTCAATACAGTCTGATTTGAGTTATATTCATCTATAGATTTCAATAATGGTTAGTGAAATGGATACTAATTAAATTATTAAGAAAATGATATACATTTTATTTTTTGAATGGGGTATTAGTAACAAACTATAATAACTCCTGAAAGTTTGCTTGGAAAATCTGTGTTAATTCTTTAAATGGAAAATGGGGTATTAGAAACAAACTATAATAATTTCTGAAAGTTTGCTTGGATTTTAACTAATAGTGTATTTAAATTTTCAGGTATCGATTGCAAAGAGGTCTAAAGGAGTATGTAATGGCTTGAAAGAATGAAATAAATACACAATGTAATAGTAAATAGTTGTTGGAATCTATGTCCGGTCAATGAACTTTGACCAATTATAATTTCAACGAGACATTTAATTTTGTAAAATTAAATGATATAGCGTCGATCTACGTTCGGAGTAGATGACCGTGGTATATTTATTTTCTCAAATCCGATTCCCGGTGAGTGAGAAATAATTGATTAAAGTTGTGCAAAATTGCAAACTTAATGAGCTATGAGAGAAGCTTAGGGAATAATTAAGATAGTTAATTATCCCACATTGAAAGTTACAACCTTATTAAACTAGTATTTAATAAGAAGGATTATTACATGTAATAATTATAGTCGACTAAGATGGGCTGTAAGAGCCCACACGCGCGCCGCCCGCCCCGCCGCGAGCCGCGAGCCTCGAGCCTCGAGCCCGAGCCCGAGCCCGAGCCCGTGCCCTTGTCCTTGGACTTGGACTTGGACTTGGACTTGGACTTGGACTTGGAGCTTGGACTTGGACTTGGATCTTGGCAATTGGTCTTTGGGTGGTCTTTCGGCTTGTTCGTAGGCTTGGTGCTTGGGCCTAGTTGTGGGCTTGGTCCATGGCTAGTGGGTCTATTTCTTTTTAGACCACCACCGTTTCCACGTCAGCGAGCCAAGCGGGATGACACCTCGTCAGTATGACGCGGTAAGCCAACGTGGCTGACACGTGACAGTCCATGTCATGAACGAATCTAGAAGCTTCTAGATTGGACTCAGCCTATAATAGGCTAGCCATTCCATGCATTCTACACACATCAAACACTAGAAAGCATTCTGCATCATAAGCTCTCTCCCTCTCTGCATTGTTTTCTGTCGAAAGCTCTGCCCTCTCCTCCATCCAGTTCGCCGGAGCTCTGTTGATAGCGGTGCTGCTTCACCAGAGACGCAGCCGTTTTATCTTTGGGGACGAAACGCCAATCCGAAGAGCACTACCGGGATGTATCTCGTCTTGCGGAAAGAGGCCTCCTCGACTCGGCTATTTCCTTTTCCTACGGTTTATAGTTTCGATTTCCGTTTGTAATTTTCGTTTCAGTTCTTTTCTGTATTCCTTCTTGGGTTGTATTACGCCCGGTTATCTCTTGTAACTCCAGAAAAAACCAATAATCGCAAGACGAGATATAACTTGCTTTTGAAGGGATTTGGACCTAAAACTGAAACTAAAACTTTCGAAACTTTAATCACCTTTGCTGGAGATGTCGACTGAATCCAATACCGCCGCTGCCACCAATCCGGCCACCACCGCCGCCATCATTTCCTCCACCATGGCATCCACCACGATGATGCCAACTCCCGGGCTCTATCCATCTTCATCAACAACCCCTTGGGTGCATACTAATACCCAGGGGCTCACTGGTGGATCCACCTCGAGTGGGTCGGTTGGTTCCACTTTTAGTGGTTCCTTCGGATCCTTTAATGGATCGAGTGTTGGGGCCTTCGGGTCTCATGCGAGTGTTGGAACCTTCGGGTTCAACACGGGCTTTGGCTCCTTCGGGACCAATGCGACCATGGCGGGCTCTACGCCCAACATGAATGGTGGGGGCTCTATGCCCAACCATGTTGTTGGCTCCTTCGGGGGCAACGAAATTGGTTCCTTCCAAGGACCAAGTTGCGGCAGCCCCTTGCACAACGGAAGACTTGTACAATACAAATAAATCAGACACGGATCTATTTGACCGATTATGCGATTAATCAATTCACATGTTAAACAGATAATTGCATGCTAGAACGCAAATAATTCATGCTCATAGAAAGTAAATCCTAAAACATGAATTCTACGGTTTAGGGTTACCGATATTGATTCTCCAAAGAATCGACGATTGCTTGCGCCTTCTCCACGATGATCTTCAATATTAGACCATGGATCTTCTCTCTGGTTCCCGAACTGTATCTCGATATCGGGGTGGGCTGATCTTATCAAAACACTAGGACTCGAATAAAAAAGACAGAAGAAATCCTTTTGGGAAAATGAGTGGAATTCGAAAATTCATACAGCTGGGGAAGCTGAAATTTTCGAAAATTATAAATAATGAAATTGTGATTATTCTGTCTCCTTTATTCTCCTATTTATATTAAGTTCTTTTTGGGCCCAGACAGGGATCTATGGAAGGTTTTGGATATGGGCTCCCCCAATTAGCTTTTTACTAATTAAATTGAACCCACAATTTAATACAAGCTTATATTGGAATATTACGAGCAGCCACTACAGAAGTAATATTGAACTCTCCCCATCCAAATCCGAAATTACAAGTAATCCGGATTTCCACTTTGTTTATTATTTATTTCCCGCGCTTAAGATATGAATATCCATTAATTAATCAATGTCTGCTATGGACTTAGTTAATTAATATCTTATTAATTCCAAGAGTGGACTTAGCAAGAATCATTTATTTATTATTCATAGAGTAATAAAACTCCAACTGGCCAGTTTTCCGAATAATAAAACCTTGTTCGAGCTCCTCTTGAGGACATTATCAAACGAGACTCACCTCGCGCACGTTTCAACATAATAGCAATCCTAGCACCGCTAGATATTAATCACCACTACCCAATATATCAGGATTATTGGGTTGCGAAAAACCCGCACCATTTGATAAGTCAAAGTAGTGCATAATCAATACCGTATGCTCAATGCTAACGTATGTAGATTAAGAAATAGTATTTTATCAAGACCTAGTCTTTCAGTAGATAGCATAAAGACACGTCTTGCTGTTAGATCCATTCAGTGCTATACCACACCAACGTCATCTTATTTCAGAAAGGCTTAGAAATAATCGGACTGACATTGCAACCTTTCACGATAGGTAGTCTAAGCCTATCTGGGTTGTGAAATTCTTCTTTTTCTTTTGCAAAGCATTGCATAGAACCGACTGTGTTACCTTAAAGTGGACGACGCCCACAACCAGTCTACTAAGCCAAAGACTTAGTTGTGTTCCAGTGGAACGCTCCCACTACGACATGGTTCTTACAATCTTAGGTACTGAAGTTGATTTTATTAGTGCAAAAGTTTCTAATGGTATGACTTCTTGGTAATGTGGAAAATCCGATATCTCTCTCTTTATTTTGAGAGTTATCACGTTGTTAGGCTTGAAGTTCATCTCTTGATCTTCATACAAGAATTATATCTTTGAAGATTACAGAACTTATAACCTTACATCATTTGGGACAAACCTTAAAACATGCCTCAGTACTCAACTCCAATTTCTTGGACACTTTTCCAACACGTGTTGGAACAACATTACACCTTGAGATGTGCTAGACTAGAGACGCTCTAGTCCACAACTCGTGTTTTGTAGAAGGTACTGATGTTGGTAGTTTCTTTAATGTTTATCCCATCAATGATAAGATTTTAATGAGTACAACTCATCACTTAATCAAACTTGTCTTTGAAAGACTTCGATTCCTTCTTACATAACTATCCCATTCATTAGATGAATGCTTGGATTCGTTAATGGAGATTAGACTCCCACTACTGATCATAACCCTTTGCTCGTCTCCTTATGGTGTAAACCATTGAGACTTGCTAGTCTTTCTATGTTGCACTTCTATAAGTATTCTGAATCTCTTGAAAAATCAAATGATTCTAACTCATAGTGCATCAAATAGACTTTCTCAACTCTCAAGCTATTTAACGAAATGTTAAAATCTTGATAGTCTAGATCAGTTCGAACAATTTCTAAGTATTTTCTTGGCCTTAAGGCTAAGAGCCATAAATACCTTATCATTCAATGATTAAGAAGTTGATGTGTTGTTGAATACTCAACCTTGTCGCACTTATATTATTTTAATACTATGATGCCTTAAACATCAACCATAAAACAATAGTTGAGCATTAATAGCTCCCACTGCAACAAAAACCTAACTGGATCAAGATCTCTTGTTTAGAAGTTGCATTGTCATGTAAGTCATTGTCCTTCTATAAAATAGGTCAATCCAACTCACAAAGCATCTTTTCTCGCTTTAAACAAACTTCGATGACAATCCAGGCTCTCCCATTTCCATATCTAGTCTTTTGTTCAAATGAACTAGGACTTAAGAAAAATGCAGCCTTTATGAATTCGTCATCTATCATGTTACTTTCCTCTAACAATAACATAACGACTATTATTCTGAAGATTTTCTACTTTTCAGTTAAACCTTCTTATAGTCATTTCTTGTTACTTTAGGCGATGACTTGTGTCAGAAACTATTTGAGTGATCAAAAGATCCTCAAAACATTCTGTCACTCTAGGATATTCCAATCGAATCATCTTGACAGATTCTATTGATATCCATCTTTCATCGTTATTAACCAAGACTTGTCGAGCTACTTAAAGGAAAATAGCTTGACCTTATTCCTCAAAGAACTTGTCAAGTACATGCATAATGCATTCTCGAACATTCTTCGTGGAATTATGTCGAGGAAATGGAGGACATGAATCATTGAGTATAAACTCCAAGCTTTTAGCGATGAGAATCTTATCCATTTTCGTTTCCGGTCTACATAATTTAGGCATTCGAGTTGTCTTTCTTTAAGGATCGCAGACAAATATTAAATGACATAATGAAGATTTGGCAAATAAACTTATTATCACATACTCATGCTCAATACATAATCACAAATAACCACAAAACAATTATGTATCTTACAACAACAAAATTAATAAATTGTATCCTCCTCTGGAGGTTAATACGCATTAAAATTTTAACAATTTTACTGGTCACAACATCGACGCATCAATTGCTTCCTCCTCTGGAGGTTGATATGCCTAATCTTTGCCTAAGCACAACCATCAGATTTAGCATTACATAATTTTATTTCTACAACACACTCCCATAACAATGTTCATGTGCTGATAACAAAACCAAGCTATCTCATAAATTCTGATTGAACCCTGAAACTCGCAGTTCCTTAGGATTATTGTCCCCACTCTGCAGGTGGCAATAATATTGGGAACCACTTTTTAGTTCATTCTATTTATTATGTGAGAAGTCCGCCCTTATGAACTTGCTGTTTTCGTAGGATTATTGTCCCTACTCTGTAGGTGGCGATAATATTAGAAAATCAGCTTCACAAAATTTGGCAGACCAACCGATGAAGACCGTATACAACGCACTTGTTGTAATCATCACTTAGATATTTTTATATGGTTTTTGCATAATTATCACATAAGCAGATAAAGCAGATAATCCACTTAAAATAGATAAACACCAAATAAACAGATAAATCCATTTAATGCATGACATTTAAACACACATGATAATTAACGACAATTATTTAAGCTGATGCCTGGAAAGCTGAAGTCCAAGTGGATAGGGCCTTACACAATTGTTGGCATTCGACCGCATGGAGCAGTGGAAATTCAGGGAGTCAATGCTAACTCTGTTCCGTTCCTTGTTAATGGTCATAGAGTGAAAGTGTTTAGGGATAGTTCGGAATTGTGTGAAGTGGAAGAAATTCCATTCCACACACCTTCCACTATTGCCTAGTAAGCCATGTTTAAATATTCTTCGGGAATTACTGGGTCAGGTAGATAGGGTAAAATTTTCGATCAGCTGACTGGACCAGTTAATTCCCAAGAATATTTAAACATTTAGGTGTAAATAACATGAATAAGTTTTTTTTATGAAAATACAAAAAAATATATATATGCTTCTAAAACCCAAAAAGATTTTTGAAAATTCTGATCGTCTGTGGAAATGCACAAGTATAAAAGGCTCATCTCTTTGACCCAGACGTTCAGCAAATTTCATTATTTTTACTAAGTGTTTCGGATTACCAGGTCAGAGGGAAGTGAGAAAAATCAGGGGAAAGTTTGAATTTTGAATTTAAAAAAGCTGGCGAGGCGTACGGTTGCTTGCGTCAGAGACGCGACCGTTCGCATGAAGCCAATCATGATATTCCTTTTCTTATTTTATTTTATTTTCTTATTCTTTTCCTTTTATTTCTTTTATTTTCCTTTTATTCTCTTTTTCCTAAAATAACTTCCCTAAAAACTAATTAACTTCCCTCACCTAAAATAATTTTCTCATAACTCACAATTCCCAAACTTTTCTTTCTCTCTGCTGATCCGAGAACCATCCAACCCACCGCCATCAACCACCGTCGTAAAACACCACCGTAAACAAAAATGCAGAAAAATCAGGCTTCACGCTCAACCCGCGGAAAGAACCCACCGAAAGGAAAAAACACGAAGAAGGTGATGGAGGCGATGAGTTCGGCTCCCACGGCCGAGAAAACACCCACGCTGCCACCAGAAGGAAACCCCAATCCGCCGGAAGTTCCACCGCAGCCCATACCGACCGAAGTGCAACCACAGCAAAACATCGGACAAGACAACCCCGCCGAGGCGAAATCCGACGAAGCGAAACCGGATCCTGAGGAAATCATACAAGAGTTCATGAGGAAGTACGGGTAAGGGCCGAAGGCGAGCAAATTCTTCGCACAAATGTCGGAGGCATGCCGGAAACAAGAAGAGGTAATTCCTGCCCTAACCCCACTTACAATTCCACCAAGACCCCAAACATTAATCGAAACACCCACTGCACAAGCCTTACCCACACACCCCGAAAACCCCCAAATTTTACCGGAAACCCTAAACCAAGAGACGAACCCCCCACATACGAGTCCTCAAAAAGAAACTGAGACCCATGCCGAACCCTCTGTAAATGAAGAAGAAACTGGAGAGGAGGAGGGTGATAGGATGGAGACGGAGGAATCGGAGAGAGAAGAGGGAGGGGGTAGTCTAGGTGAGCAAGAAGATACACCGGATGTAGAGGCCGCTGGGTCAGGGGACAAAAAGGAACAGGAGGAGGGTAGAAATGGTGGGGAGAGTGATAAAACAGAGGAAGTGGGTGAAGAAGAAACATGGGAGGTGGAAGAGAATGAGGAACAAGGTATTGAGGAGACTTTGGATGGTGAGAAGGGCAGTGAGGGCAGCGTAGGTGAAGAAGGTGAGGCAGTTGTTGACAAGGAGGCTGAGAAGGAAGGTGAGAGTGTTAATGAGGAAGTTGTTGAGAAGGAGGAAGAAAGAGACGGCGATGAGCAAGATGCCGAGAAAGTTTGTGAAGAGATCGAGACTGACATCGTCGTGGTGGACGATACGATACGACTACTGATGACCAAGTAACTCCGACGGACGAGAGGGTGACGAGGAGGCAATCCCGTCTGAATAGAAAGCAAGTGGATGAAGCAGAGGCAGGCAGGTCCAAGCGCCTGAGGCTGGAAGATATAGAGGAGACTGGGGATGATATCCCCCTGGTCCAAGAAACGCTACCAGCCGAGGAGGAGATATCTCCGGAGGCCCTGGAGATGAGATATGAGGCGGAAAGAAAGAGGAAGGGTAAGCATGCTGCTAAGCCCCAACAAAAGAAATCTCGCCCCGCGAACACCACTGTGGTGATCAGCGAACCAGAGGCGATCCGTGTGCCGTTTGCCCATCAGACTGAAGAAGAAGAGGCTGAGATACCAGCCATGGAGGAGAGCCCGTTCGAGACGATGGAGGTCCTTGTGACCAAAAGGTTGTTGGAAGCCATGGTCCAGTTTGAGGACCCAAAGCTGTAGAAGGCATGTGATGGCCGAGCCACGAATGGGAAGTCAGCGAAATCCGGAAAAAAGCTGTGCCTTTCGGACCTGGAGGAACTGGGAGTGGAGAAGAAGTTCATTTCCTACTTCAAAAGCATAGGGTTTGAGTGGCTTCTCAACCACAGCAATGCGGAGGTGCCGGTGGCTCTGGCAAAGGAGTTCTTCACATCATTCAAGTTCAAACAATCTACGAATCTCGATGCAGACACAATCTCTTTCAGGATATTCAACGAGGAGATGGAGATGAGTATGAGGGAGTGGTCGTTGAGACTGGGACTACTGACACCCGAGGAGGAGGAAGAAGGAACGTGGAATAAACGAGAGATCGGCGCACCCAAGTACACAGCTGGCTTCGATGCTGAGGAGGCCTGGAGGATGGTTGCTCACAAGAAGGTGGCCAAGTTCAAGACAAGCACATCAAAGGGGATAAACATCACTGACCCTGTACTCCGATTGGCACAAATATATATCGGGTACAATCTCTTGGGTCAAGTGGGTGCAACCCTCACTACTCCAGAGCTGTATTTCATGTGGTGCATGCTGAACAACGTGAAAGTCCACCTCGGGTACTGGACTGCTTATGCATGCCAGAGAGTCAGAACTCACTCCGACCGCCATCTCTATACGTGCAACTTGCTGGGAGCATATCTCCAGAGGAATGTGTCAATGGAGATAGCAAACTCGGTAGCCAACCTGCCAATGTGTAGCGACCCAGGATACTTCGATCTCCCGTTCTTCTTCAACAAGGGATTGACGATAATGAAGGATGGCGTGTTGAGATTTTACGAAGTGGGGAAAGCTGATGGAGTGAGGATAAAGACCGAGAAAGCAGATGAAGAAGGTGATGAGAAGGTGGCAGACGAAGGGTGGCAGACGAGAATGGAGGAGACAATGTTGAAGCTGGGAGCAAATACGGTGCAACAACAGGAGATCTTGCTGAAGCTGCACCAAGAGGCGGTAGCTTAGAGGGAGATGATGGCCGCACAAGCAAACAAGATGGCCCAGGCCGTGGAGACAATGATGAAGATGGTCACTGTGGTAGACCAAAAGATCCTCCGGGCCCAGCAGCAGCGCATGCCTCCCAAGTTGCCCACAGACTCTAGGCAACTGACTCCGGGAGTCACCCCAGAGAAGCCAGCCTCCGGCGCCCAGGGAATGCCACCAGAGAAGAAGAGAAAGGACAGCGAGACCACCACCAGTGTACCAGAAAGAAGAGGAAGGACAGCGAGACCACCACCAGCGTACCAGTGAAGAAGGATACCCCCAGGCCGGGGAACAGAAGGCCAAGAATGATGATGAACCAAAGCCCAGCCAGAAGAAAGCAAAGACGGTGCCCAAGAAGTCTGGTCCCACGGGGGACCAGAGCCAGAATTGACCCCCCCCCCCATAACCAAGTAATTTTAAATTTCAATTTTTTTAATGTCTTTTTATGTTTTAGTTCGTTTTTTACAAAGCATGCCCGTTTTTTTTTTTTTTTATGTGTCTGTAAATATTTTTCCGTTAGCTAACTTCTCCCACTTAGCCCGATGCTCGGTCTAAGTGTGAGAAGTTTGTTTTCTTTTTATATATAGCATGCTTTGGTATCTGTTAATTTGTGTACCTTCTCCCACTTAGCCCGATGCCCGGTCTAAGTGTGAGAAGTTTGTTTTTATATAATATGTGTTTTGTGAGTCTGTTAGGTGTCGCACTAACTTAGCCTTATTTTTCCATGTCAACTTTGATGCCTTTTTCCTTAATAAATCAAAGTTGGTTTGGATGAAGTAAGGACGATAGAATGTGTCTCGACTAATCTAGTTGTGAAGCCCTCCATAAAAGTGAGTTATAAGCCTTAAACACTTCATACTAACACAAAATGAGAGGGTTGCCACTTGATGCTTAAGGAGAGAACTTAGAAGGAGAAAAATTTTGGTGATAGAAGTAACCTCTCGGGCCTAGGGGAAGGGTATGGAGGTATATAAGATATATATATATATATATATATATATATATATATATATATATATATATATATTTGGAGGTATAAGCTGGACGAAGTCCAGGGTGGAAGGAGAAAATTATAATAAGAGCTAAGACAGGGGAACTCTCTGACCCGAGGCATCAGTGGTATAGCATATAAAGAGCGAACGATCCTAACATCCCTGGTGAGGAATGAGTGATCGAGCGAATCCAATAGTTAGTGAAGTTAGGGGCTATCTTGACAAACTGACAAGCCGATTAGATAGAAGAAGGGAAGGGGAAGATTCGGAGACTGTAGGTTCTTGAAATGACCTTAATCTTGTGGGGATGGCTGCTAGAAAATAAACCAGTTTATGCATTTATGTGTTTATGTGTCAATATGTGTTTTTATCTGTTTTCTTTGTCTAAGTCCTTTAGCGTCTAGGTCTAGTAGTTTGAGTCTTTTTCCTTTTTTTTTTAGTAGAGTCGGTTAAGGGGAAACCATGCATTGAAACGTGCCTTATTCCTTTTTTCTTGTCTTCATACTTGAGGACAAGTATGGTTTAAGTGTGAGCAGTTTGATAAGGTTCGTTTCATGCATCGGTTTAAGGTTAAAATTCTGTGCATTTGGGGCGCTAATGTGCGTTATTGAGTTCGGGTGCGTAGTAAATCTGTCGGACCCAGGAGTTACTGCTACCTGACCTGGAAGATGCAAAAGAGATGGAATTGAAGCAAAAATCAGACGTCGTCGTTCGGACTTGGAAAATCAAAAGTTGGCGACAGGAGCAGAATGGAGCGAGAGCAGATTATTTTAAAGAGTCTTACTCAAGGGCAAGAACGTCAAATCACCAGGAGGATACCCTAGGGATCAGAGCCTTGGATATATAAGGAGCTCAACCTTGACGAACGAAAAAAGACCGTGAACAGCTACTCCTACGCTCTCCTAGCTCTAGTTCTAGTTCCATACTTCAAATTTTCATTTCGTGTTGCTGCGCACTTGGACATGGAGGATTTTGGCCATTGTGGTTCTCATCGTCATCGTTATTTTGCTGTGTAACACCGCCTTGTGAAGGCGAAGAAACAATTTTATTGCTTTCGTTTAGTACTTTGTGGTTTTTAAGTTCGCAACTCTAGTTTCTGACTTTGATCTACTGGATTCAGACCTATTTCTAGTTATAATGGAAGTTTATGTTCGCTTTTTTGGTTGGATATCTCTGAGTTTATGTTCATCTCTTGCTTTTAGCGTTCGTTCTTAGTTTGTTGTTAGATGTTTGGAGCTGAGATCTGTTAGTTTTTTGTTGGATGTTTGGAGCTGAGATCTGTTGGTTTGTTGTTGGAGGTTGGGGATTTGCATATGGAGATGTTTGGATTTGTTGAATCTTGGTGTTTCGGAGTTGAAATTTCGTATATTTGGTGCTTGACGTTTACGTTGTGCATCGGTATTGCTATTTACTTTCTGTTTTTGCATCCTTTAGGTCCAGTAGCGTAGATCTGTTAGTTTAGGCTTTAATTTCTCGTTTTAAGTCTAGATCTAAAGTTTGCTCTGCTTTCATGGTGTTTAAAATTCTGTTTTCTCTGCTATTCTCATTTGATTCCCGAAGAAGATGAAGTTATTGGTAGTTAGAACCAGATCTGCTTTATGTCAAGAGTACTTTTCTGCATGTACTTTACTTTTTCTGCATGTCCCCTAGACCTGACAGTACGATCCACTTTGTCTCTTTTACTTTTGTGCATGCTTTTCCAGACGCTGGTAGTTTAAGGAAACTTGTCTTGCTTTTTGCTTTATGCTTGTCTGTCCAAATTAGGAAAGCCTTTCTAGTTAAGTTTACTCCAGCTGTTTTAGAACTTTAAAATATCTCAGTTTCTCTAAGTCATGTATGTTCCGTACGCTCTCAGTTCATAGACCTAGTAGGTAGAGTAAAGTTCTCCTGATCTATTAGACCTAGTAGGTAGAGTAAAGTTTTGCTTATCTCTCAAACCCAGTAGTTTTAAGTTCTCGACCCACAAAATTGCGTGGCAGCAGCCAACCCCTTTTCCCAAAACATCCTCAAATGCAGTTTCGTAACACCTTCGTCCTCGTGGGATCGATCCTTTACTTCCATGTGCTAAGTTGTAGTATAGTGGGTTGAGGTTTTTTTGAAGGAACAGAGTGCACCCAACGACCCCTTTCTGATAATTTTCACGATGTTCTAGCCTCTGAAGTCTAGTCGAATCCTCTGGACCTGTTAGATCGAGTAACACATATCACACCGCACCTGCACTGCACTCTAGGGACCTGTCAGTCTAGTATGTTGAAAGGTGGTGAAGCAGATCCGAATGTGTTTACGATGAATGAAAGTATGTTCGCGTATGATTAAGTTTTCTATATTATAGATCTGGTAATCGTCTTCGTTATTTCTACTTGATTATGGCCTAGTCAGTTTATTTACGTAATTTTAGTCTGTCTTTTAGCTTAGATTTAAAATCGCAAGTTTACTATGTTAAGTGTGATTGTTTGAAATTAGTTAGTTAGTGAGGAAATATTCGAGATCTGATTATGCTCTGTTTTCTACCAATTCTGTAAGGAAGATGAAGTTGTTGGAAAAGATTACTTTATCGTATAATTCTGCAGGGGACTAACACCCACTCACTTTTACTTTGTTTGGCCGTTTCAGGAAATTACAGTACCAGTTCTTCCGTTCAGATAGGTTGATCAAGTCTAGTCAAGTTTTAGCAAATGGATCAGTTTAGTTAGTTTAGTCTCCTAGTTCGTTTGGTCAAGTAGTTTAACTTAACCCACTATGAATTCGTTGCAGCAGCCATCCCCAACTTGTCCTCAATAAATGTAGAACACATCGTCTCTTTACTAATTAATAGGATTGTGGGTTGAGGTTTTGAAAACCCTAAGTTCCTCCATTTGCGAACTTAACGAAACAAAAGTATGTTGGATTAAGTCAAGTTGATCAGTTTGAATTTTCACTAGGTCTGTTTATAGGCATTCGCAGGTAAAGGCATACATTGGTCAGCTGGATCAGTTTGACATTCTGACATTATCAGCCCACAACGACAGGAGAACTAAAAAAAAAACTACGACAAACAGAGATACACTCGAAACAATAAACCAAAGAGCTTTCAATATAAGTGGGAGATTGTTAGAGTTTTGTATTGTAGAATTCACCTTTCGAGTAATTGGATATTGTAAAAACTCTTAGGTCCGATTTGTTACAATAATAAAAAAACATTGAAAGTAATCTGATTCCTAAAATCATGGAAAGTTAGTGGAAAAATGCAGATTATAATTTCTCACCTTAAAGTTGTTATTCTTTTTCATGGATTTGACGATTTTAAATGATATGGAACAAAAGATATTGTTCTCTGTATCTTCTATTTAATTCTGCCGATTTCTCTTCTATGTGTCTCATCTCTGCGATTTCTGCTTTTATCTTTGTCGATTTCTCACTTCTACCGAGTTCTATTCTCCCTTTAGATCTTTCAATTTCGTGGTTATTTCCATTATCAGGTAAATTCTGTATATATTTTTTTTTTCTATTTTTTTCAAGTCATGATTTTCGTGTATGTGAAGACATAGATAAAGATCAAAATGTTGATCAGGGAGATGAAGAATCTGGTGAAGATGGTGCACCTTCAATAATTACACCTCGAGGTGAAGGTACTTAAAAAAAACATAAGCGCAAAAGGAGGACAAGTTCTGATGGTTTAAAATTAAGTTTTGACCGCATGACTAATGTGTTTGTTCAGCAAATGAATAAGTCGAATAATCAAATGGATAAACTTATTGAAATTTTTAACGTAGGTGACAAAGAGAAAAAAGACAATCGTCATAAGCTCTTTCAGGAATTGGGAGAGACCGAAGGCTTATTAGCCTTACGCAGACAAAATGCTACAATGAAAAGATTCGGATTAGTTAGTTTACTTTTTCATTCTTAATAACGAGAGTTAAAAAAAATGATATTTCTGATGAAATAAATTAGTTCACTTCTTCTCTTTACTTTTTATGAATTTTCTTGGATGGATTATTTAGTAAAGTATAAATATAAATTTAAGTTTAATATAATATATTAAAGTATTCAAGATGATAATATTGATAATAAATATTTTTAGCACATATTTACAATAAATATACTACTCTAATCCTTAATTTAGTTTTAAACTAAAATGTTAAATTAAATATATTACGATCATTTTTTCAAACACTAAAAAGAAAAGTTCCCAGGAATCATTTTTTTAGAAATCATTTATACGGCAACTTTACTTTCCTGACAAACAAGCGGACTCTTATTTTATTTTTCAAGGAATAAAATAAAATATATTGTCATAATGGTGTTATAATTTACATTTAATGGTTGTTTTACATGTGTAATGTATAAGAAACATAACAGGTCTAAGTCTTTGTTTTAGAAGACCGGTTGTGGGCGTCCCACTTAAAGGTAACACAATCAGTTTTGAACGAAGGAAAAACAAAATTCGGGCTTCAGCTCCCAAGGTCATTAAATTGTTTGTTCTCGACCGGAGGGGATGGTGCATTCTTCTCTATCGCTGTCAAGGGTACCTTCTCCAGTTTGTCTATCCGCATCTCCAGTTTATCATCTTTTATTGCTACTGAGATGCTTGCAACTCTTCTCCTTGTGTAGGACTCATGTGGATTATCGTAAGTTCTGTTTGCACTTAAGAGCTTCCCCATAACCTTCTTGGCCTCGCTGACTCTCAGGTGAGGAAATCGTCCTCCGCTTGTTGAATTTTCCAAATCCTTGGATTCCTTGTTTATCCCTTCGTAAAAGGTAGAGTAGATCCCCGCCTCCAACATGCGACTACAGAGGGAGAGGACTTCATCCTGGCTTATGCCAAGTCTTCCTCCATCCGCAACCATGTCCTAAGGTACCTCCATTGGGCTATGACTCAATTGATGTTTGCTCGGACTGACGGTGGAGGTATTTTCCAAACAGAGCTAGATGTGATGTGGAGTCTTCTCCACAAGATGAGGATCAACTTTGGAATCCTCTGCATCATTCACGTTGACCGCATCTTGAAGAACGATGGGAGCACCATTTATTGCGGGGGATTGATCACGGCGATTGCCGAGCACATTGGCATCCCAACCACGGACTTCACTCCGGACATTGATGAGATGTACATCACCTACGAAGTGCTCTTTTCGGTGGGGCTTTTGAAGACCGACTCGAGTGGGCAAGCTTTCTTTCTTCAAGGGGAAGCGGGATCACTTTCCCGTTCCAATCCTATATTTGACTAAGGTCGATACGTGGTAAAACAAGGCTAATGGAAGCTCGACACCGCCGCCCACCGAAGAGCTATTGAGACAAACCCCATTCAAGGGGAGTTTAGGAAGAGGAACATGACGATGCGCACCCCCGTCTTCGACCCCGAGGAGGACTCCGCCTTCGACACCATTGATAAATACCACGAGAGCGGAGAGCATTCGCATGATCAAGGAAGTGGGGCACCGCCGCATGAAGAAGAAGAAGAAGAAGAAGTATAAGGCCATCGCCGCCGCAATACACGAAACCGCCGACGAGGGAGGCCGGATCCCACCGAAGAGTTCCAAGCCGGCACGCCCGCCCAACTAGGAGAAATTTTCTCCTACATGCAAAACATGTCCAACACTTGGGACAACCGTTGGGCGGAGCAACAACAAGCCAACGCCTTCAATCAACAAGGATGTGCAGCACAAGGCAAATGGCAGACGGCGGAGCAAAACTTTTGGGAGCATCAACGGCTGGAGGATGTTCATCAACGCCAACAAATTGCCGAACTCCAAAGGATGGCCGCCGAGGCTCGAGAGGAGCACCAAACCATGAGTGGCGACATCGCCTATCTTATTGGCGCATTTGACGACCTCAATGCTCGTTTCCCTTCTCCTCAATGAACTTTGAAGAAGTCAATCTCATGACTTTAAATGAGCACTTGTATCTTTATTTGTTTTGTTTTAAGACAATTTTATTTTTATGTTTTGACAGTTTTTGCTTACGTTTTTTTAGTACTTTTGAGGTTAATTTTCGTTTTTGTATTGATTGAAAATTTTTGCAGGTTTCTGGACTCTCGCTTGCGACCACTGCAGAGTCCGTAGCGGCCGGTGCCTATTCAGTTTCCAGAGCGATTTTTTGAATTTTTTTGAATTTTCGCCCCGTCTAGCCCCTACGCGAAAAGTTTCAAGGTATGTATTCTTTTAAGTAGTTTACTCACGTCCCTACCGACTCTACACACTTATTTTACACATTGTTGTGAATAAGTTTGTGGGGATGAAGTGGTGGACCGTGAGTTTAGGTTTTTGTTTTAGGTTTTTAGTTTAAGTTTTTGTTTTAAAACCCGAAGGTGAATCCATGTCATGAACATAACATGAAGAACTTAGAAATACGCATATTTAGGGAAACATTAGACCGAGTTGCCAATGATAGGAAGTTCTTTTCATCTTTGGTTAAGTATGGCTTGACGTCTTGATATGATGGTTTGGTGAAATGGTGCATAATTAGTAAATTGCTTGTTCGCATTGAATCATGCTTATACCTTGTGAGAATTGAGCCTACATTCATTCTTGTGTGATTTATCTGCATGCATTTGTTTCTAGAACTTGCTCCTAGTTTTCCTAAGTCTACATAATGTTTAAGTTGATTTAGGAGGATGTTAGGCCATCTTTTCTTAGCTGCTTCTATACCATAAATTTTTTACCCTCTCAAAATTTCAAAATGTGTGCTTGATCTAGAAAGGATTCTTATGAGAAAAGAAAAAGAAAGGTTGAAAAAGAAAATAAAAGAAAAGAAAAATGAAAGGATTGAAAAGTGAGTTGACGGGAAAAAAAGTGTTAGAAGTGTCTTAGGTGTTTAGAAAAGTGGGGTCATTTTAACTCTACTTGGGATATTTTTATTTAGAATCACTTTTTAGCCAAATATTCCTCACCTACCAAAGAGCTTAAATTACAACAAAAAATGAAGACCTTTCGGACTTTTGATGCTTAATAACATCAAGTAGAGGAGGGATTAGACTTTGAGCAAGCCTATGGTAAACTTTGCGTGATGCATGATTTATGATTTGAGTGCTTATATACATTACCTTTATACACTTTTGAGAGTGAGAGATAAATCACTTCCCATCTTTGGAAGATTGCCACATTAAAGCGCATGAATTCAAGGTTTTCTACGAGTTAGTAATGAGAGTACACTAATAAGTCTTGCTTGATTTGATTGCATTAATTTATGCTTAGTCTATCTTTTCCATACTTTGAGGCAATTATAACGTCTATTTTGTGTTTTTATTGTTTTGTTTGAGGAGAAACAAAAATGTAAGTTTGAGGGATTTGATACGCTCTGATTTTGCACTGTTTTAAGACCTTTATTTGGTCTGTTTTTAATATCAAAATCACAATTCATGTCCATATTTTGTCTATTTTGGTATTTTGACGTGTTTTGTGAGAAGTGTGCATATTTAAGTGGGTTGACGTGTTGTCAACCCTAGATTCGTAATTCCTAAAAGCTCCTCAGACCCTTGAAAAGTCCTCACTTTTAATTAGTAGTGCCGTTTTAAGGGAAGCTAATTGTAGTGTCTATTAAGTGGATCTAACTCGCCAAACTCCTCTCATGATTATGTAGCAAATTATATTAAATCTTCATCGAATGTGTCACTCAAGCATGAAGTATTAAGGAACAACTTAAGGAAGAAACGAAGTAAAAACAAAACGGATATTAAATAGAAAAAGGAATTGTATAACCAAAGTCGTTACTAACACATCCCTAGAATCCTATGAATTTAGTTAAATATGATAGAATAATCTAGAAACATGGTATGAAGGGAAAACTAAGTAAATATAAGAACTAAAGCGATAAAACCCAAAGGTAGAATCCTAGTAGCCTTGACCTTCACTTGAATCCGTCTTCAACCTCTTGCACGGCGAAGAACTCTCAAATATTATGCTCTAGAATTATGAGGCAAAAAGTGTTTGTTGAATGAAGAGGTTTGAGGGGGTAATTATAGGGGATGGTTCGAATCATATTGGTGGAAGGAAAAAAGGTGGCTAATTTTGGTAAAATCTGGAGAGAGAATAGGTCAACTCGTGCGCCGCGTTATTGCAGTGGACCGCTACACCTTGGCTAGCGGTCGTTGTGCGTTGTCCGTAGCTTCTGCCCATTTAGATAGTGGTTGCTGCATGTGATGTAGCGGTCGCTGCAAATTAGTCCAGTGGCTTCGGGAACTTCTCGAGCGGTCGCTGCGCACTCCCCAGCGGTCGCTGGGCGTCTTCAGACTTTTAGCACAACTTTCTCCGGAGCGGGCCGCTATGGATGTAGCGGTCGCTATGGTCTAGCTGTCGCTGCGCATGGTGCAGCGGGCCGCTGGACAGCTTGAATGATCTAGACTTCTATCTTCGACTTTTTCCTATCTTTTCAGCTCAAATATGCACAATTCTCACAAAACATGTCAAAATAGATAAAATATGCGAAATATAGACATGAATTGCGATTTAGACATTGAAAACGGACCAAATATGAGCCTTAAAACATTGCAAAATCCGAGCGTATCAACTCCCCCAAACATACATTTTTGTTTGTCCTCGAACAAAATAATAAAGACACAAATATAGACGCACGGAATGCACAAGGATTAGACGTCATAATTGTCTCAAAAGATGAAAGAACAGATTAACCATGAATTAACGCAATCAAATCAAGCAAGGCTTATTAGTGTACTTTCATTACTAACTCGTGGAACACCTTGAATTCAAGCACTCACAAGTGGCAAACTTCAAAGATGGGAAGTGTTCTTTCTCTCACTCTCAAAGTGTATATGGGTTAAGTGTAAAGGCACTCAAATCATGCATCATGCAAAGTTTATCATAGGCTTGCTCAAAATCTAATCCCTCCTCTACTAGATGTGATTAAGCATCAAAAGTTCGAAAGGTCTTTCTTTTTGGTTGTAATGTAGGCTCTTTGTTAGGTTAGGAATATATGGCTAAAAAGTGACTTAAACATAAAAAGATATGACATTATATACTAACCCATGGAATTTTCCCCATTTATTTGGCTTCCGAAGAAAAAGGCTTAAAGGCTCAAAATTGGCTCCAAACGGAAAAATTTTGATTTTTTTTTTTGAGAGGGTCGAAAATTTTGGATAAAAACTAGGCTAGAAAAGATGGCCTAACATCTTCCCTTATCAACTTAAACACTATGTAGACTTAGGGCAAGTTCTAGAAACATATACATGAATGCAGATAAATGACACAAGAAAGAATCAAGGCTCAAATCTCACTAGGTAAAAACATGATTCAAGGCGAACAAGCAATTCACTAATTATGCACATTTTACCAAACCATCAAATCAAGACATCAAGCCGTACTTAAACATAGATGGAATGTAATATCATTGGCAACTCGGTCTAATGTGTGTCCCTAAGCATGCTTGTTTCTAATTTCTTCCTGTAATGCTCTTGATATTTTTGCACAAGCAATTCACCTTCGGGTTTTATTTCAAAAATATAAACAAAAACTTAAAAACCTAAACGAAAACCCTGAACTCACGGTCCACCACTTCATCCCTCCAAACTTATTTGCAAAAAAGTGTAAAATAAGTTTGTAGAGTCGGTAGGGTCGTGAGTAAACTACAAAGCAATAAAGATACCTTGAAATTTTCTTGTGGGGTCCGGACCGGGTGAAAATTCGAAAAATTCAAAAAATCGCGTTGGAAACTGTTGATGGGTATCGGTCGCTGGCGACAAGTCAGATCCTTCCAGTGTGTGGCCAGCGGACCGCAACGGCGTGCGCAGCGGTCGCTGGCAGGACTCCAGATTCCTGCGAAAAACATTTCAAGGCTTTAAATACGAAAATTCAAAGCAAAAATAACCAAAAACTGTCAACATGAAAATCAAATTGTTTTAAACAAAAAGTAATGATACAAATGCTCGTTTTAAGTCATGAGCTTGACTTCATCATTTTTTAGGAGGAGGGAAACGGGCACTGAGGTCCTCAATGGCACCAATGAGATAGGTGATGTCCTCCCTCATGGTTTGGCGCTCCTCTTGGGCCTCCGTGGGCATTTGTCGGAGCTCGGAAAGTTGTTGTCGTTGATGGATGTATTCAAACCTTTGAGCCTCCCAAAGTTCGTCTCTGCCACCCGCCAATTGCCTTGGGCTTCCCAACCTTGTTGGTTGGAGTTGTTGACCTACTGCTGCTCCGTCCAACGAGTGTCCCAAGTGTTGGACATGTTTTGCAAGTAGGAAATCATCTCTCCTAGTTGGGCGGAGGTACCGGCTTAGAACTTATCTAGAGGATCCGGTCGGCCTCGGCGGCGGTCTCCTGTTGCGGCGGCGATGGCCCTCGACTTCTTCTTCCTCTTCTTTTTCTTCTTGCTGCGGCGGCGGCGTGGCGCCCCACTTCCTTGAGCATAAGAATGCTCTCCACCTTCCACATATTCTTCAAGGGCGGTGAAGGTGGAATCAACTTCTGGTTCAAAGTTGGGGACGTGAAACGACATGTTCCGAGCTCCTATACTCCCCTTGAATGGGGTTGGCTTCAATCGCACTCCGGTGGGCGGCGGTGTCGAGCCTCCAGTTGGCCTTGTTGTCCAACGTATCGACCTTAGTCAATTGCGGGAGCGGAATGGGAAAGTGATCCCGCTCTGTCTGTAGATAAACGCTTGGTCGCTCTAATCTGTCTTCAAGAGGCCCACCGCGAAGAGGACTTCATAGGTGATAAACATCTCACCCATGTCCGGAGTGAAGTAATTCGTCGGAATGCCAACATATTCGGCAATCGCCGTGATCAAACCCCCGCACCATATAGTGCTCCCGTCCTTTTTGGAGATGCGGTCAACATAGATGGTGAAGAGGATTCCAAAGTTGATCCCCTTCTTATTGAGTAGACTCCAGATCACGTCCATCTCGGTTTGGGAGACACTCCCACCGTCTGTCCGGGCAAACATCAATTGCTTCATCGCCCGGTGGAGGTATCGAAGGACGGGGTTGTGGATGGAGGAAGACTTGGCGTAAGCCGGCATGAAGTCCTCCCCTTCGACGGTCATAGTGATACGCTCGGATTTTGCACTATTTTAGAGCCCTTATTTGGTCTGTTTTTAGTGTCTAAATCGCAATTCATGTCCATATCTCACATATTTTATCTATTTTGGTATTTTGACATGTTTTGTGAGAATTGTGCATATTGGAGCCAAAAAGATAGGAAAAATTCGAAGATGGAATTATGGCGCGTTCAAAGAAGCCCAGCGGCCCGCTGCATGTCGCAGCGACCGCCGCTGCGCTTGAAGCGGTCTGCTCCGGAAAAGTTGTGCTGAAAAGTCTAAAGACGCCCAGCAAACGCTAGGACGTGTGCAGCGATCGCTCGAGAAGATCCCGTAGCCACTGGACTAATTTGCAGCGACCGCTGTAGGACATGCAGCGACCGCTACCCAAATCCGCAGAGGCTTCTGACAATGCACAGCGACCGCTGGCCAAGGTGTAGTGGTCCGCTGCGAGAAGGCGGTGCACGAATTTAATTTGATTTTCTCCAGATTTTACCAAGATTAGTCAATCTTTTCCTTTCCTACATAGATTCGACTTACTCCCTATATATATCCCCTTAAAACTCTTCATTCGGAGACAACTTTTTTTACACTCTTTGCCTCACAATTCTAGAGCAAAATATTTGAGAATTCATCACTGTGCAAGAGGTTGAAAACGAAGTCAAGTGAAGATCAAGGCTACAAGATTTTACCTTTGGGTTTTATCACTTTAGTTCTTATGTTTACATTATTTTCCCTTCAAACTATGTTTTTAGATTATTCTATCATGTGTAACTAAATTCATAGGATTCTAGGGATGTGTTAGTAACATTCTTTTGGTTTATACGAATTCCATTTTCTATTTAATATCCGTTTTGTTTATACTTCGTTTCTTCCTTAAGTTGTTCCGTAATACTGCATGTTTGAGTGACACATTCGATGTTGATCTGCTATAACTTGTTACATAATCGTGAGAGGAGGTTGGCGAGTTAGATCCACTTAATAGGCACTACAATTAGCTTCCCTTAAAACGACACTGTTAATTGAGAGTGAGGACTTATCAAGGGTCTTAGGAGCTTCTAGGAGTTACGAATCTAGGATTAACAACCCTAGTGTTAGTAATCTACGCTTGTACCACATGGGCAGAACTTATGTGACTCGTCCTATCGAAGTATAGACTGTGCTAGGGTATTGTAGAAGGAGTTTGTATAACCATAGTTGTGAACGCACATCCCTGGAATACTCTTATCTCACTTATTCTATCTCTAGTTTGTGTTGCATTCATCTGTTTTCTGTTTTAATTCAATTATTTTCACAAAAATTCTCTGGTTCTCCAAATAATAAAAGAAGCTTAGTAGAATATAGCCAATTGGTGATCTTATTCCCCGTGTTCGACAACCCGGTACTGACCTTTAGCTATACTAGATCTACCCTGTATACTTGCAGGTATTTTTAGTGTTAATAAATAGTGCATCAAGTTTTTGGCGTCGTTGCCGGGGAATAATATCACTTTGGGATTGATATCTTCCAAAGGACGATTTTACTACTTTGGATTTTATTGCTTTCAAATTTTGATTTTTAGTTTTAATTTAATTTTTTTTATTTTCTCTCTTTCGGGTAGTTTATGCGAACGCGCTCTGGGAAGGACAGCTTAGAGCCGATCGATCACAAACTTGAAAGGACACGTAGGATAATAAGAAGATGACGACTAACAATGGCAGATGATGACAACATGACCGAGTTGGAGAGGTTGCAGATCCAAGTCAAACTTTTGATGGACGAAAAGCTCGCTCGAGAGGCACAGGAGAAGAAAAACAAGGAGATACTCCCTGTTATGCACATGTTCAACCACGGGAACGATCTTACGATTTCCGAGGGTCCTCGGTTCGACGCTAACAACTTTGAGCTGCGCATACCCCTCATTCAAAGGGTTGAGCAGCATTCTTTTTCAGGAAGGGCCACGGAAGATGCAAACCGCCACCTATCGAGATTCGTGGAGATTGCAAATACGCTCAAATTGAATGGTGTCGACGACGATGCCATTAGGGTACGCCTCTTTCATTTTTCCCTTATAGATCCTGCTAAGGAATGGTTTGAGTGTCTACCTATAGAGCAAGTGTCCACGTGGAAAGACATAGTGGCGGCTTTCCTCGACAAGTACTACCCGCCAGGCACCATATTGAAACTGAAGAGTGAGATCTTCCAATTCATCCAGCACCATATTATATAATGGCTTTAACGAGCAAATTTGTGCCATGTTGGATCAGGGGCCAACGGAGGATTCCTAAGGAAAAGAGGGGCAGATGCAATTGCAGTGAGAGAGGAATTTGCCACCAACAGCCGCGGGTGGTCGAAGGAGAGGCATCAGTCAAGGAGAGTTGCAGCAGTAGAGACAGACGAGGAAAACTCCCTTGCAAAAGAAGTGGCAGAGCTGAGGGTTAGGGTGAATCAGATGGACACATCGAGAAGAGAAGATCCGGTACCACCGACTTCCATTATCGCAGTCACCAAACCCGACGCTGATGCCGCTCCCGTTGAGGATGTCAACTACGTGCAACAAGGAGGCAGTCCCAACCATTCATTTAACAACAACAATAATCGCCCTAATCAGGGGGCGGTAATTACAACAATTATAATGGGTGGAATTAATGTAAGTAAAGGTGGAGTTGTAGAGCCCGCAAAGAAGGAGGAGAAATATGAGGTACGGATCATGAAAATCCTTGAAGTGCTAGTGCAAGATAGAAAGACCAACGACACCTAGATCGAAGTCGTGGAAACAAGGTTGAATAACCTCGAGGCTGGAATTACCACGCTTACAATTGTCGTCACCTCAATCAAAACCCAGATAGATCAAGTCCAACAAAAGATTGAGGAGGACAAGAAGGCATCAACGCGAGTAGCGTACATCAACAAAAAGTGGGTCGCGAAGCAGAAAACGGGGTAGAATACAGCTCTGGGGCGCAAACTGGAGTCTGTCAGACGCCCAGCGGACCGCTGCGAAGCCGGCAGAGACACCTGCGCCCAAGGATGCTCTCGTGCGTCATAATGGGATTGTGCTTCCGTTTCAGCCAAAGAGGAAGTTTTCTTGAGGAGCAATTTAAGTAGGTATGCAAAACTACTTAGGGAGACCGTGATGCGAAAGAAGAAGCCGATCTCAAGTTGCCTCTTCATTGCAGTGAAATAATTCAACGGGAGAAAGTAGTGAAACAGAAGGATCCCGACAAGTTCATTATTAAGTGTTCGATTGGCCAAGGAAAAGTGGACAAGGAACTCTGCGATCTTGGGGCTAGTATCTGTTAGGTTTGGTATACTTTTGCGTTCTAGCATGCAATTATCTGTTTAACATGTGAATTGATTAATCGCATAATCAAATCAAATAGATCCGTATCTGATTTATTTGTTTTGTACAAGTCTTCCGCTGTGCAAGGGGCACCAAACCCCATCAGTATCAACATCATGCCACTCAAGTACTACGAGAAGCTCAACATCGGGCCACTTATGAAGGCAGACTGCACAATTAGGTTGGCTGATAACTCCGCAATCAAGGCAATGGGCATGATTGAGGACGTATTGGTAAAAGTAGATGATTTCATCTTTCCCGCTAATTTCATTATACTTGATATGAAGTTTGATAAAAATGTGCCACTAATCCTCAGACGAGATTTTCTCGCCACGAGCAAAGCGCTTATTGATGTAGGTAGGCGGGAAATCACGCTTAGCGACAATGTTAGCAAGTCTACCTACAAAATCGAGAGTGAGATGTTCAAGTACGAGGAGGCACAAAGGGCCAAGATGGAGTGCGAGTGCAGAGTCATGATGATGACAGATAATACAAAGCCTAAAGGGCCAAGAGAAGGGGAGGATTGCTCTAACCTTCTATCTTTGTCATTAATACTGTACCTCCAGCCCCGAAAAAGGGAAAGCCTAACCCCCCTAAAGTTACACCGCAGGGAAAACTGAATGGGAAGAAGAAGAAGAAGGGTCCGTCACATGATGACCCCGACCACGAAGGAAAAGTATAAATGATGGAGAAAGATGGGCACAAAATTGATACAATTCACGGTTTTTAGCACAAGGGTCATCGACCCGCCTAGCTAGTTGGGTAATTTCAAGTCGAGCCAACGACTCTAAAACAAAGGCGCTTGTTGGGAGGCAACCCAATATTTTATTTTCTTTTATTTTTCTCTTAATTTTTGTAATTCTCGTATTTAAAAAAAAAAATTAACGGCGACCGCTGCATAATCCACAGCGGTCGCTGCCAGTTTGACACGTGTGAAGGAACAGGGTCGGGCCCTAGGGCGTGCCGGAGCGGTCGCTGCGTGGACCGCAGCGGCCCGAAGGAGACCGTCGTTAGGAGAAACATGCAGCGGTCACTGCGCGAGAGGCAATGACGCGAAAACTGCTATAAGAGTTAGTTTTTCTTTCTATTTTCTTCATCTTTTCTCTCCATTCTCTCTTGCACACGACCTCCACTCAAAATATTCAACAATTCCACACACCCTAACTCAAGTTCATCCATTGCATCTCATTTTTCAGGGCTTCCATCGTTCAAATCACTCCAAATCAAGGTATGAATCCTAACTTCAATTTCTGAGCTTATGCTTAAATTCTTCCGTGGACTTTTCTTTATTTGATGATTTGTTCGGTTGAGAAATTTGTTTTATCATGGGGGATGAGTTTGATGTTATTGTTTCATGATTTCATTGGCTATATTTGTAAATTGGGTGATGAATTTTGTGTTTTGATAGTGAAATCCCTCCTTGATCTTTGTTATACTTTGCAATCATGTTCATAGCATTGTGAGGCTATTATTATTTCCATGAATTGCAATACATGAGTAATTGACAGCGATTGTTGGTTTCGTTGCTTAAAATGTTGCGTCTCTGCATGGGGGATTAATTTGCATTGGGGGATGGATTATGGGTGTTCTTTTGTGTTGATATTGTTTTACATGTGTACATGATACAGTTTAGAACACATGTTAGGTACAAACTTGCACAACATGGTTTATTCTTGAATTGTAGCTTGGTTGATTGCAAGTTTGGGGAAAAACCCTTGTTTGTCATTTGTTTTGGTGCTCTTTTTATGAGTTTGGTTTTCTTTATTTGGGGGAAAACCTCTTGTTGTCATTA
Source organism: Salvia hispanica (assembly GCF_023119035.1). NCBI lineage: Eukaryota > Viridiplantae > Streptophyta > Magnoliopsida > Lamiales > Lamiaceae > Salvia > Salvia hispanica. Next base: position 25,483,565 of record NC_062970.1, on the reverse strand, counting down.
TCCTACAAAGAAAACCAAACTCATAAAAAGAGCACCAAACAAATGACAAACAAGGGTTTTCCCCCAAACTTGCAATCAACCAAGCTACAATTCAAGAATAAACCATGTTGTGCAAGTTTGTACCTGACATGTTTTCTAAAGTGTATCATGTAGACATGTAAAACAATATAAACACAAAAGAACAACAATAATCCATCCCCCAACGTGAATTAATCCCCCATGCAGAGACGTATCAACATAATCAACACAATCTAACAATCTCTATAAATCACACATGTATTGCAATTCATGGAAGTAATAATAGCCTCACAATGCTATGAACATGATTGCAATGCATAAACAACAAAGAACAAAAGGGAAAAATGCTCTCAAAAACTCACAAATCATCACCCATAACAAAAATATAACCGTTCAAAATACGAAAGATCATCACCAAACTCATCCCCCTGGTAAAACAAACTTCACAACCGAACAATTCATCAAATAGCACAATATCCATGGAAGAATTTAAACATGAACTCAGAAATTTGAGTTAGGAATCATACCTTGATTTGGAGTGAATTGGACGACGAAAGCTTGAGAATCGATATGCAATAGATGAATTTGAGTGGGGTTCGTGTGCAAGAGAGAATGGAGAGAAAAGATGATGAAGAGAGTGAGAAAAACAGACCTTAATAGGTAGTTTCGCGATTCTGCTCTCGTGCAGCGACCGCTGCGTGTCGCACAACAACCGCTGCAGGTCTTCAGAAAATGGCGCGTTCTCCCAGGCCGTTGCGGCCCTATGCAACGACCGCTACGGCCCGGCCCTATTCCTGCACACGTGTCACACCTGTTGCGACCGCTGTGGATTATGCAGCGGGCGCCGTGAGTTAATTTTTTTTAAGAAAATGAAAATAACGAAAAACAAAGAGAATATAAAAGTAAACAAATTGGGTTGCCTCCCAACTAGCGCCTTTATTTTAAAGTCGTTGGCTCAACTTGAAGTGACCCAACTAGGTGGGCGAATCAGTGACCTTTGTGCTGAAAACCGCAAATTGGACCAATTTCGTGCCCATCTTCTTCCACCATTTGTACTTTCCTTTCGAGCCTAGACTTCGGGGTCATCATGCGACTGAGCCTTCTTCTTCTTTTTCCCCTTCGGTTTTCCCTGCGGTGCAACTTTAGGGGGGTTAGGCTTGCCCTGTTTCGGGGCTGGAGGTACAGCATTAATGACAAAAATAGAAGGGTTAGAGCAATCTTCCCCTTCTTTCGGCCCTTTAGGCTTCGTAGTGTTGGTCATCATCATGACTCTGCACTCGTACTCCATCTTGGCTCTTTGTGCCTCGATGTATTTCAGCACTTCGCTCTATATCTTATAGGTGGACTTGCTAGCATTGTCGCTAAGCGTGATCTCCCCCTACCTACATCAATGAGAGCTTTGCTTAGGGCAAGAAAATCTCTTCCGATGATTAGTGGCACCTTTTTATCAACTTTCATATCAAGTATAATGAAATCAGCGGGGAAGATGAAATCATCAACTTTTACCGATATATCCTCGATCATGCCTACTGCCTTGATTGCGGAGTTATCGGCCAACCTTATCGTGCAGTCCGTAGTCGTAAGGGGTCCGATGTTGAGCTTTTCGTAGTACTTGAGTGGCATGATGTTGATGCTTGCTCCAAGATCGCAGAGTGTTTTGTCCACTTTTCCTTGGCCGATTGAACACCTTATGATGAACTGGTCTGGATCCCTCTGCTTCGCTGTCTTCTCTCGTTGAATGATCTCACTGCAATGGAGAGGCCACTTAAGATCTGCCTTAGTAGGCTTCTTCTTTCGCATCACGGCCTCCCTAAGTTGTTTTGCATATCTAGGTATTTCCTGCCATGATTCAACAAGGGGGATATTAATGTGCACTTTGCATAACATATTCAAGAAGTGCTTAAATTGCTCCTCAAGTTTAAACTTCCTCTTTGGCTGAAAAGGGAGTACAATCCATTGTGTCGCATGAGAGCATCTTTCGTCGCGGGTGCTTCTGCGGGCTCGGTAGCGGCCCACTGCAAGGCTTGCAGTGGTCCGCTGGGCGTCGAGCAGGCTCCGGTTTGCGCCCCAGAGCTACATTCTGCCCCCATTTTCTGCTTTGCGACCCACTTTTTGTTGATGTCAGCCATTCGTGTTGCTGCCTTCTTGTCCTCATCTATCTTTTGTTGGACTTGGTCCATCTGAGTTTTGATATAGGTGATGGCAGTTATGATCGTGTTTATTCCAGCCTCGAGGTTGTTCAACCTTGCTTCCACGACTCCACTCTTGGTGTCGTTGGTCTTTCTATCTTGCACGAGCACTTCAAGGATTTTCATGATCTCTGCCTCATATCTCTCCTCCTTCTTTGCGGACTCAACCACTCCACCTTTACTCACATTAAATCCTGCAAGGGGTTGCAAGAATTATTGTTAGAGTACGAAAGGTTGGGGTGAGGACGGTTCCCATTATTATTGTAATTACCACCCCCTGGTTAGGGCGATAATTATTGTTGTTGAAAGATCTATTGGGGCCGCCTCCTTGTTGCACATAGTTGACATCCTCGGTAGGAGTGGCTTCAGCGTCGGGTTTGGTGGCTGCAATAACCGAAGTCGGTGGGACCGAATCTTCTCTCCTTGATGTCTCCATCTGATTCACCCTAACCTTAAGCTCTGCCAACTCCTTCGCAAAGGAGCTCTCCTCGTCTGCCTCTATTGCTGCAACTCTCCTGGTTTGATGCCTCTCCTTCGACCACCTGCGGCTATTGGTGGCAAATTCCTCTATCACAGCCATAGCCTCTGCTCCGCTCTTCTTTAGGTATCCTTCGTTGGCCCCTGAATCCAACATAGCACAGATTTGCTCATTGAAGCCATTATATAAAATACCTACGTGGTGGTCCACGTTGAAACCATGGTTGGGGCACTTGCGGAGGAGTCCTTTGAAATGAGCAACGGCCTCATAAAGGGGCTTGTCTAGGCGCTGAATGAATTGGAAGATTTCACTCTTCAACTTTACTATGGTGCCCGATGGATAGTATTTGACGAAGAATGCTGCCACTATGTCCTTCCACGTGGATACTTGCTCTGTAGGTAGACACTCAAACCACTCCTTAGCAGAATCTGTAAGGGAAAAGGGAAAGAGTCGTACCCTAATGGCGTCATCGTTGACACCATTCAACTTCAGCGTGTTGGCAATTTTCACGAACCTCGAGAGGTGACGGTTTGCATCTTTTGAGACCCTACCTTCAAAAGGATGTTGCTCAACCCTTTGAATAAAGGGTATGCACAGTCAAAATTGTTAGCGTCGACACGAGAGCCTTCGGAAAACGTAAGAACGTTCCCGTGGTTGAACAGCTGCATAACAAGGACCATCTCCCTGATTTTCTTCTCGTGCGCCTCTTTGGCGAGCTTCTCATCCATCAGGAGCTTTACTTGAGCCTGTAATAGCTACACTCAGTTATGTTGTCTTCGTCCTCCATTGCTAGTCGTTCACTTCTTATTCTCCTACGTGTCTTTTCAAGTTCGAGATCGAGCGGCTCTAAGCTGTCCTTCCCAGAGCGCGTTTGCCTAAACTGCCTGAAAGAGACAAAAAAGAAAAATTAAAACTAAAAATTAAAAACTGAAAGCAAGTAAATCCAAAGTAGCAAAATAGTCTGTTGGAAGATATCAATCAAAAAGTGATGTTATTTCACGGCAACGACGCCAAAAACTGGATGCACTTTTTATTAGCACTAAAAATACCTGCAAGTATACAGGGTAGATCTAGTATAGTTAAAGGCCGGTACCAGGTTGTCGAACACGGGGAATAATATCACCGACTGGCTACCTTCTACTAAGCTTCTTTTACTATTTGGAGAAACAGAGATTTTTGAAATTTTTTTGAAAACAAGATAATTGAAAGCAGTAAATAGCTAATTGCAACAAAAACTAGAGAGAAAATATATGAGATAAGAGAATTCCAGGGATGCGCGTTCACAGTTATGGTTATACAAATTCCAACTACAATACCCTAGCACAGTATATACTTCGATAGAACGAGTCACACTAGTTATGCCCATGCGGTACAAGCGTAGATTACTAACACTAGGGTTGTCAATCCTAGATTCGTAACTCCTAAAAGCTCCTAAGACCCTTGAAAAGTCATCACTCTCAATTAAAAGTGTTGTTTTAAGGGAAGCTAATTGTAGTGTCTATTAAGTGGATCTAACTCGCCACACTCCTTTCACGATTATGTAGCAAGTTATATTAAATCTACATCGAATGTGTCACTCAAGCATGAAGTATTAAGGAACAACTTAAGGAAGAAACGAAGTAAAAACAAAATGGATATTAAATAGAAAAAGGAATTGTATAACCAAAGTCGTTACTAACACATCCCTAGAATCCTATGAATTTAGTTACACATGATAGAATAATCTAGAAACATAGTATTAAGGGAAAACAAAGTAAATATAAGAACTAAAGCGACAAAACCCAAAGGTAGAATCCTAGTAGCCTTGATCTTCACTTGAATCCGTCTTCAACCTCTTGCACGGCGAAGAACTCTCAAATATTATGCTCTAGAATTATGAGGCAAAAAGTGTGTGTTGAATGAAGAGGTTTGAGGGGGTATTTATAGGGGATGGTTCGAATCCTATTGGTGGAAGGAAAAAGGTGGCTAATTTTGGTAAAATCTGGAGAGAGAATAGGTCAACTCGTGCGCCGCGTTATCGCAGTGGACCGCTACACCTTGGCGAGCAGTCGCTGTGCACTCCCCAGCGGTCATTGGGCGTCTTCAGACTTTTAGCAAAACTTTCTCCGGAGCGGGCCACTATGGGTGTAGCGGTCGCTATGGTCCAGCGGTCGCTGTGCATGGTGCAGCGGGCCGCTGGACGGCTTGAATGCTCCAGAGTTCTATCTTCGACTTTTTTTCCAATCTTTTCAGCTCAAATATGCACAATTCTCACAAAACATGTCAAAATACCGAAATAGATAAAATATGCAAAATATGGACATGAATTGCGATTTAGATATTGAAAACATACCAAATAAGGGCCTTAATACAGTACAAAATCCGAGCGTATCAACTGCTAGTGTGCATTTGAAAAGTGAAATCTTACTATAAATGGATAGACAAAAGCAACAAAGAATAACAAACTGCGCTGACCAACTAACTACCCAGTTATGTAGAAAAAGCTGAAATGGTAAAAGGACAAAAGTAAAAGGTGGCTAAAAGCATAAAGGTGGTCACAAACTCAAATTGTGACATTTTATTCTTCATCAAGTAACAAAAATTAGGAAAATCGAGAACTCCATAGACGAAAGCTTGATATTGAAATCGTAAATCCAAATTTAGACTCGAAAACAGATTACGAGCACCAATTCGTGTAGAAATCCATGACCACGTAAACTGACCAACATGCAAGGTGACAAAAACGAAATAAACACCGATCCCATGCATTTCCGAAAGACTACACCGATTAAAACTTGTAATCACTTGAGAAATTACTAGATCTAGTTAGCTAGGCAGATTTGAACATGCAACAAATGAATCGACGTAAAAACTCTAGATCTATCTAACTAGGCAGAGTGAAATCAAGCGACAATCGAAACCCGAAATAAACCAAAATTAACTTCATTGCATTCAAGATTAGAACCAAAAGATGTTTCAAATAAAGTAGTTAACTAAGATCAACTTCGAATGCAAGAATGACAAGAACTTTAACTAGGAAATCATGAAATAAAACGAGTAAAGATTATTTTGGGCTCTGAAGAGTGATAAGATTGGAAAACATCTAAGCTACGACGACAACTGGCTGGAATGGAACGATGACTCCCCCTCCGGCAGGTGGCCGAAGTCTTCAAGTGAAATCTAGACTAGAAAGCGAGCTAAGAGAGTGATGGAGCTAGTCTCCAAAGACGTGTGTCCTTTTTTTCTTCATTTGATCTTCTATTTATAGGGCGGCTTGCCCCAATCCCTAGGGCTTCTCTTCTACTGAAATGACAATTATGCTCCTCTTCCCAACAGTTGATCGTTTTGTTGCATTTTCCTCCCTTCTCTTGCTCAAGCTCCGCGGCATGCATCCTGGTCAGTGTTGCACCCTTCTGGCACTTTTCACATAAATCTTCTTCGCCCCTTTCGTCCTGACTTGTAACTAAACCTGCACACTTTAGCAATTTTCTTGCACATAATATTCGATTAAGCACATTGATAAGCCTAATTTCATGCATCCGTAATGTGCAAAAAAAAATGTTATAAATTGCTGGGTCTAACACGTTTCCTAAGCCAGGTTTGTGAAGAAAATCGCTAGATCAAGGAAGTAATGAAGGAGATGGTCTAGCGAGAGAAAAGGACGAAATGAGCAGGATTTACAAGGAAAATTGGCGTGACGGGGGAGTCTACAGCTGAGGGCAACAAAGTCATTATC
>NC_062970.1:25437732-25477065 GCF_023119035.1 Salvia hispanica | reverse complement strand
CTAATGCCGAGGAGACCGGAGCTGATGGTGTTGGAGGTGAGCATGATGGTGTTTCTGTTTTTTGTAAAGTTTACAACGCTTTGTAAACAGAGGTTTTTGCTTTATTAAATCATAATTCACGCATTATTTACTTTTGTCAGGAGACAAGCCTAATTTGGTTGTTGGATCTGGAGCGGCATCTGGGACAGCCGCAGGTGGTGTTGAAATCAGCCATGGGGTAGGAAAATTACATCATTGAATGTGTACTAATCCTTCATGTTACAAAATACTTAACTGTGAGTCCATTGTTTACAGCAGGCTGAGGTTAGAGGTGATAGTGAAGGAGGCTGCGGAGATAAAGGCAAAACAAAGAAGGCGAAGGGAAAACAAATCCTGGAACGCAATGAGATTCCATCTGATAAGGCTGTAGGTCGTAAGGAGTTGAAGGGAAAACGGGCTGCCAATACAAAAGTAATTCCTTTAATAAATATTATAAAAATAATGTTGTGCATTATTTGACAGGTTGCGTGAAGGAGGCTGCGGAGATAAAGGCAAAACAAAGAAGGCGAAGGGAAAACAAATCCTGGAACGCAGTGAGATTCCATCTGATAAGGCTGTAGGTCGTAAGGAGTTGAAGGGAAAACGGGCTGCCAATACAAAAGTAATTCCTTTAATAAATATTATAAAAATAATGTTGTGCATTATTTGACAGGTTGCGTGCATTGAATTCAACTGTTCATTCATTAAAAGTATTCATTGGTTGCATTATATAGGCTGAATTAACCATAACAACATGGTGTGTTTAATGCATTACATGGTGTTGTTAGTGCGCATTATTTAGGTTTTTTGTTGAAGTATACAGTACTTATTATGCATTAAATGGAACCTTACTGTTGTCCATATAGAAAATTGTCCCAGATGCTGCAAAGGGTATTGAGATTGGTGTGGGGGTAAAACCCAAAGAACCTAAAGTTCTTGCTGGAAAGGAGGGTGCTGGAAAGGTGGGTGGCGGAAAGGGAAAGGGTGTTGCTCCACAGGTTGTGCCTGGAAAGGGAAAGGGTGTTGCTGTGTCGTGCTTGGACACTCCAGATGGTGATTTTGAGGTATGTTGTATTTAAAAAGTGGGGTTATGGATGAACTGTATTAACCCTGTCACCTATTATTGCAGGATCCCGGGAAGCTGGCATCATCCCGTTTCAAGACAGCCAGTCTGGCTGCCCGTTCTCCATTCCACAACCGGGCGATTACACTAACGGCAAAGCCAAACTATCCGGACAAGTCGCTATACTATTGGGTGCTGAGCACAGCGGAAGTGAATAAGTAAGTTTTTTAGTTTTGCTCGACTATTTCGTGTGAAATGGGTTACTTATGCACACTTTATTAATGTGTAGGGAGACGGTTGTCTACGTAGACGACTGTATCACGACAATGCATATTGAATTCGCGTCGCTGGCGCCGTTCAAGCGCATTAGCCCAGCCATTGTAGACACTTGGAGCGCCCACTTGAATAACATGGAGAAGCTCAAAGCTCCGGAAACAGTTGCTAGGGTCTTCTTCTCGACAAAACCATGCGTTAGTGAAATACCTTGTGCCCTGGTTGGTAATTAGTATTGCAATTATAAATAATTAACTTGTTTACCACATTACACTGTAGAGACACACCGTGATTGATACCCCGGCTGAATGGTCAGAGGACCAGTTGAGGGAGACATTCTGGACTCGGTTGTTCGATGATGTACTTGGAACGGGAATCTTTAAATGGGAGAACTTTGACATGGTAAATTCTATTACGCTTAACCCATCTGATGTACATACGTTAACCTAATTTCATTTGTACAGTTTTTCTTCCCGGTTTGGGGTTCTACACATCAGTATGTGGTGTGTTTTGATCTGCCGGATGGCAACATGAACATCATCGACCACACATTGGCTGACTCCCACAAATCTTTCAAGGCAAAATATGGGAAAACACCCTCCCTTCTGGTGCGTGTTTGAGGGTATTCCATTAAGTTGCATTACATTCGGATAACTGTGCATTATTTGTGTTTCTAACGCATTTTTTTGTGGGAATTTGTTGCAAAAACAATTTTTCGCAGAAGCGCTGGTGAAGTTGAAGGCTAATCAAAAGGCAGCCGAGGTCCGAAAATGTAAGACACATGTGGTGGCTATGACTTGGAGGAGAAACGATCCATCTGTGGAGACGGGGGTGTACATCATGCGGCACATGGAGACTTATTTCAGCGGAAAGGACAAAGATTGGCAGTGTGGATTCACCGGCAACGGGACAAAAAATCTGGAAATGTACCGAATTAAGGTAGCAAACGCACTGCTGTCTTCTACACACAATTCTGAGCGCGACACCAACATCTGGAAAGAGAAGCCGCCAAAGTTCAATTTCGATAAGTGGGTCGACGAGTTTGGGCTGGATTTTAAGTTGAAGAGAGTTAGTTTGGGGTAACTTATTTTGATTTGGTCAAATGACGAATGCTTTGAACCATACACTTGTTTTGATAACTGATGCATATTTTGGTACTATTGTGTGATGTAGTGCGGTGATATAGGATTAAGTTATCCATTAACAATCGTAGGACTAATAGTTGCTTAATCAGCAATGGATGAAATAACCGAGAGTAATGCACAACATAGCACTATTAATGTAATGCTATGAAACGATAATGCATATTAACAGATTAATGGAGTAATGGAATAAATAAACGAGAGTGCTGCGCAATATGGCGTGTTTAATGCAAGTCTAAAAAACGATAACGCACATAATCGGAGTGATGCATAGAACATACAAAATAATGCAAGGATATCTATCATTAATGCACATTATCATCGAACTAGACTAATGGAACAAAACGACAGAGTGATGCATAGAACATCCTTACTAATGCAAGGTTGTAAGTCGATAATGGACAGTAAATTGTGATTTAATAAAAAAACGAGAGTGCTGCGCAGTATGGCGTGTTTAATGCAAGTCTAAGATACGATAACGCACATAAACAAAGTCATGGATTAATGGATTAAATAAACGGATGGATGCATAGAATAAACTTATTTAATGCAAGGATTTAATCCGATAATGCACACAAACAAAGAAATGTGGTAAAGGATTAACTAAACGGAGTGATGCATAGAACATTCATATTTAATGCAAGGATATTTATCGAGAATGCACATTATCAACGAACTCGACTAATGGAACAAAACGACAGAGTGATGCATAGAACATCCTTACTAATGCAAGCCTATAACAGCGTTTATGCACAAAACCAAGAAAATCAACTAATGGAATGAATTGAGGGAGTGATGCATATAATATCCTTATTAATGCAAGGTTGTAAGTCGATAACGAACAGTAAACATCGCAACTCCACGGAGTTGTTACGAAAAAATTGACGACAGCGCTACAAATAATAAGAACAAAACCGAGGCGAAAAAGTATTTTATTCGTTACAAAACACATCAAGCTTTCCTCTTGCCTTTACTGAGCGCTTTCTCCTTCTCCATCTCTTTAAGCATTGGACAGTTTCTAGAGTCGTGATGGCCCAACTCATCACACGCCTTACAACGTCTAAGAGGTCTAGCTGCCTCCTTTATAGCCTTTTCTCTCTTTGAAACCAGTCGGCTCGCGGAGCTGCTAGCATGACCCTTCGTCTTTACAACATCCGGAGGATGGACCTCTACAACTTCAGGCCTTGGCATTCCGTAAAATTCTTCAATCATGCGCCTCTTTTCAAACGCCGAGGTTGGAGGAGTTCCAGCTTGAAGAGAATTACCAAGTTCTTCCAAACCACTTACGAAACCACGAAGCACTTCAATGTCACTCTCAAAACGTCGAATAAAACCGTAGAACAGCAATATTCCTTGATTTGTAACAGTCTGCCTATCCTCAACGGTGGACCTTGTCTCTACGGTGGACCTTGTATCTACGGTGACATCAAGTCCATGTACGGCCTTGGCTAAGGGAGTCTTCATCCATCGGCTGTTGCAGTACATCTCTGGAATTTTTGACACTTCATTGTTCCTGAATAGAAAAAAAATGTGGCAACACAAATAGCCCTGCCTACCGAACAATTTGCAGTCGCACGAGTATGATTGGTCAGTCTTGTCGTGTGTCACGGAATACGAATTCCGTCGGCTATCCCCAAGCTTGTAGGTGTCAATCGTATCTGTTGATGAAAAACCAAGCACACGGCATCTGTCATTCCCATCAACAATTTCTTCTTGTATCTTCCTGAACATACTGTCTGTGTAAATCGTCGCAGCATGTTTCTCGAAACCCAACTTAGTGGCCAGTATGGGCACGGAAGTAGCATCGTTGTAGTCCAGCTTTGTTCTAGCATTCCGCTGAAAGTCCAGAGCATTGTTGAAATACAAGTATAATTCGGCAAGGTTCGCTCGGGGCTTCATAAAATTTTTGTAGAAACTGTTTTCAGATTCTGATATGGACGTAGTCCTAATCATCGAACCGAGTGGGAAATCTCTGAAGTATGCCGGTATCCACATCTGTCTATACTCGTACAATGTGTTCAACCAATCAACGTCTTCCAGCTCATAACGCTCAATCACTCCATTCCACTCCTCTTCAAATTCGTCGGGTTCAAGCAAGTCCGACCAAACGCATGCATTGAATTCCTTCTTGAAATCTTCGTCCCTAAGCAACCTGCCTGGAACCTTGGAAGCCAACTTGTGCATTATATGCCACATGCACCAGCGGTGTCGAGTTCCTACAAGAACCTCTTGAATAGCTGATCTCATGCCCAAGTCTTGATCGGTCACAAGCATTTTGGGGGCTACACCCATGCATTCGACGAAATGTTTGAACAACCAGGCAAATGCCCCTGTTTTCTCGTTGCAGACCAATCCAGCAGCAAATGTTACGGGTTTACCATGATTGTCCTTCCCCGTGAAAGGTGTGAAGATCATGCAATACCTGCGATGCACACAGGAATGCAGCATTAGCATAATTAATTCGGAATAATGCATAACGATAAAGTTGTAATGCACCTTTATGGCTTTATAATGCACTCAGTAAAGTACAAATAAACAGAATATAATGTATACCTGTTTGTGTTGTAGGTGGAGTCAAACGCCACTATGTCACCAAACATATGGTAGTTCCTCTTCATCAAACCATCACACCAAAAAAGGGCAACCAACTGGTTAGCAGCATTAACTTCGTAGTGATATGTGAAGGCATCCGACAACTCCTTCTTCTTCGACATGTCGTCCAACACCATCTGCACGTCACAACCGTGTGCGAATGCTTTGATGTCGCGAGATGTATTCCTGATATCCCCAAGATTGCAACCGACAAGATCAAACCCACCGAGGATTTCCTTCAACACCTTAAAGGTAAGGGTGGGGCCTATATTAGCCTTGGAACAGTCAAGAATGAATTTGTGATGTACGTCATCCAACTTCCGGTTAAGTGTCATAAACTGCTGATGCTCCGACTCCACCATACAATGGTTGTGAACCTCGTTGAACTCGTGAATAATATATCCCGGTATTCCTGCTTCGGAAAAGTACTTGAAGGATATAGAAGCTTTACAACCACATCGCTTGGAAAGCCGCCTGCGTTTAAGAGTAAAACCAGAGCGTGCATTCACATCGTCTTCCTCGTTTGACCTCTTGCAGCCCTCCCTATTGCATACCACATAATACCAAGTAGTAACACCATCCGTCGCCTTCCTCATACCTTGTTTTCGCGTATCAAACCCAACAGCGCGGGCATACACATCATAAAACGCAAACGCAAAATCTAGGGATTGGAACTTCTGACCAATCACAGGCTTCAATTGTGGAGAACATTCAGGTATAACAAACACTGTACATAAAATCAAAACAATAATCGTATTAGAATTTAGTTTCATTATATGATATGAACCATACATTAAATATAAGAAAGAATGCATTATACTTTAACATTTGAACATTACATACGTCGAATTAAACCACACAGCGACCGAGGTAATAACAAAACCCTATACAAAGAACTGAACCTCGTCGACTAAACAAAATACTACACCCTAAACACCAATGACTGCTAAACCCTATTGGATTATATTACACTCGCCCAATACAGTCAAACACGACAACTAATAAACGCGAACTTCTATCTTTTTCAACACTACACTACACTACACTACACTACAGTCAAAAATGATATTGGAATAAACACAAAAATCGTAAAATATCAATAAGATGAACGAAATCAGATTCATAATCAACATGTGAAGTCCCTAAATTACCTTCTTCCATTGTTGGAGAATAAGAAGAAAAATCACAAAGGCTGCAAGTTTTTCTATTCTTCTAATAAGATGAACGAACTCAGATTCACGACTTCCTCCAGATTAACACGTCTGTGATGTTTTGATACAGAAAGAATTTTTTGGAGAGAGAAGAAATATTCTGCTAATTCCATGAAATAAACCGACGGAATATATTGTGGAGAGAAAATCAAGCAAGTTTCCATAACTAACTCTAATGTGATTTCCTAAAACACCCTACACGATTATTGTATTCATTTAAATTAATAATATGTGGCATTATTTAGGGCCATAAGATCTTTACATTGAATGGCCAAGATTAAAAAGGAGAATAGAACATAAAACCAAAGAAGGATATGAATACATCCCTATATATATATATATATATATATATATATATATATATATATATAGGGATGTACTAATATGCTAACTAATTTTAAAGTGCTAACGTACATCCAATCACGTGCTGCCACGTGGCACGAAAAATGCAATATTATATGAAGAAAAATGCAATATGCATTTGTAAAAGTTATAATTGAATTTCGACAGATTGCATTTTTTATTGTTGAGTTTTGCATTTTCGATATTGACTGTTTAATTTGTATTTTATATCTATACGGATTGCATTTATATATGTGAAAATGCAAAACTTAACGATATAAAATGCAATTTATGTGAAAATGCAAAACTTAACAATAAAAAATGCAATTTTCCTATAACTAAAATGCAATCTGCGGAAATGCATGAACAACTTCACAAATGTGTATTGCATTTTTATATATACAATATTGCATTTTTCGTGCCACATGGCAGCACGTGGTTGGATGTACGTTAGCACTCTAATTAAGGATGCGCCCTAGTGCTCCCCTATATATATATATATAGGGGTGTCGAATCGGGTACCCGCACCCGATTTCGGCCGAAATGCCAGTTCCGATACCCGTCCCGCATTGAGTCGGGTATCCCGCACCCGACACGGCGGGTACCCGACCCGCAACATGTTTTTTTTTTTTTTAAATCTTCTTCGTTTTTATTATTTGTTTATTTTATATAATTTGCCCACTTTCAAAATTCCACAAGTTCATATGAGCATCTGTACAACTAAGCATGTTGCATTAGTGCGGCTGCATCACATATTTAAGTCTAGGCATAAATGTAATTAATAATAATACAATATACTATATTAGAAACTAAAATATGCTCATACATCAAGACCATAGTATATTATAAAACATAAAAATTATTCACAGAACAGATACTCATTTCTTAACAAAGGATTAAGAAAAGCTCCAGAAACTAAAATATCATAAAAACAAGCTTAACACAAATTACTAATAAAAGATATAACAGGAGGTATTAAAATAAAAAATAAAAAATTATAAAATATTTATATAATTATCGGGTATTTCGGGACTAACGGGTATACCCGATACCCGCAAATGTTTTTGGTTTAAGGTACATCGATTAGTTACCTTGAATTTGTGCATTATTTGCTTGTTGTTGTACATTATTAGGCAATCTCTTGCATTTTGCCATTTGTATGAATGGAGTAGTTGCACATTATTGTAAGCAGTGGTGTACATTATGTGTTTGTGTTAAGCTATATCAATATATTTCACATAATTCTTCTAATTGAGTGTATGTTTTATTCATATGTGCATTATTTGGTTGCTTTTGTACATTATTAATCAAGTAGTATGCATTACAATAGATTAATGTGATACATTATTGATATCGTCCATTTTAATCTTGTACTGATGTATATTTTGGACAGCAGCGAAGCAACCAGGTTGGACTTTATGGCCGACACACCTCCTGATTGGGCAGAACAACGTCTGTTCGACACGTTCTGGACTTTTCTCTTCGACGAAGAGCTGGGTACAAGGGTGTATCTGATGCGTCATATGGAGACCATGTCGTGAATATGTCGTGGAGGAACAATATAGGCTACATGGACACAGGGGTGTATATGCTCCATATGGAGACCAACTTTGGCGAAAGGGAGAAACATTGGGACTACGGACTAAGTGCAAAGGGGACAAAGAGCTTAGAAATGTTGCGAATAAAGTTTGCAAGGACTCTGCGTACTTGTCCACATAACTCCCGATGTGGCATCAACCAAACTGCAGCGACCAGATTTTGGAGAGAGAGGCCGCCAAAGTTCAACTTCAATAAGTGGGTCGACGATTATGAGCTGGAGTGATAGTATGGATGCTGAATGGATACGCAATTTTTATTCATTAGAACTCTCTTTTTTTTTTATAACTTATGTTGGAAGGGGAAATAGACGACTTGGTGCTTGGTTTGTTTCGAACAATATCTAGTGTTCTGAACTTGTTGGAATCCGAAATATATTTTCGTATTAGTTTATTATACCATTAACTCAAAACATATAATGGATATAAATTATCGAATAATGTAAAGTTAATGTATAATAATGTAATATAGACATATAATAATGTATAATAAGTTAAGTGCATTTTAATAATAATGTACAACAAGTTGATTACATTTTGTATATAAATTTATGCGATCATGAACTCTCAAATATAATTGATGTAAATAACCGAATAATGTATAGAATGTGAATAATAATGAACTATACTGGAATAATTGTGTACAGTAAGTTAAGTGCTTGTAAACAATAATGTACAACTTTATTAATAATAATGTAAAACAACCGAATATTTATGTACTACATGTGAAGATTAATATAATTGATGACAATATCAAGCAAAGATGTGTAATTAGAAACAAAGCTGAAACGAAATAATGTATAAATAAGTTAAGATCTTCTTGATAATAATGTAAAAAAAACAGAATAATAATGTAATATTAATATGTATAAACTGTTGACAGTGGTAAGACTAATAAGACTAAGTCAATGAATTGAATATTATAACTAATCCGAACAGCAAAACCAATAATGTTATAAGCTACAAAAGACATCAACATTTCCTCTTGTCCTTGCGCAGCTCATTCTCCTTCGCCATCTCTTTAAGCATTGGACAATTTCTAAAGTCGTGATGGCCCATCTCATCGCAAGCCTTACACCATCTAAGAGGCCTACTAGCCTTCTTTATAGCCTTTTCTCTCTTGGAAATCAGACGGCTCGCAGAGCTGCTAGCGTGACCCTTTGTCTTGACAACATCCGAGGGATGGACCTCAACTACTTCAGGCCTTACCATTCCATAAAACTCTTTAATCATTCGCCTCTTTTCCGAGGCGGGCGCTGTAGGATTTCCAGCTTGAAGAGAATTACCAAGTTCTTCAACACCACCTACGAATGCACGAAGCACATCAATGTCCGTCTCAAATCGTCGAAGAAAACCATAGAACATCGAAATCCCTTGATTTGAAACAGTTTGTCTATCATCAACGATGGACCTGGTAGGTAGAGTGTCATCAATCTGACCATGGACAGCCTTGGCTAACAGAGTCTTCATCCATCTACTTTCGCGAATGCAAAATCTAGTGACTGGAACTTTTGATCGACGACGGGCTTCAATTCTGGAGAATATTCAGGTACAACCAACACTGTATAAAATCACAACAAAAACGACTCAGAAATATATACATTACAGTACACACATCGTCCATTACTGATTAAATAAACTACATTACACAGAAATAGTTGTACATTATGTTTATCAATTAAAATTACTCCCTAGCCGAGATGATATGTAAACCCTAGAGGAATGACTGAAACTCGTGGACTTGGGCGAAGATTGTGTTACTTAATCCATACTACACCCTAGCCCCAATGATTGCTAAACTCTTGGGGAATAAATTAAACTTGTGCCATACAATCAAACATTGACAATCTTAAACTACTCATGAAATTGTAATACACAACCAAACAAAAGATACACTGCAATGAACGATTACTCCAACAAATCGGTTTTTAAGTGAACAAATCAGTTTAATAATCAATAAAGGAACAAATTAAATTACCTTCTTCCATTGTTGAAGAAAGCGAAAGCAATGCAAGACTGGGAAAATAAGAAGGATTTCCAGCGAGAAAAAATAATTGAATAAATTGTTTTGAGAATGTCTTCAACAGCGTTTGTCTTCAATGGAGAAGAAATGATGAAAGTTTGGAGAGAGAAGAAAGATTCGTTTAATTCCGTAATGAAAAACAGTTGTGATCTTTTGATGGAGAAAATCAATCAACTTACCATAACAAACTCAAATGTGTATACCAAAAATGACCTTTCAATTTATTTCAACATTTTAATTAAATACATGTGGCCTTATTTTCGGCCATTAGATCTTGAAATTGAAGGGCCGAGTTTTAGTTTGAACATTGAACAAAATATTAAAAAAGGATATGAAACTAGGGTTTAAATCTTTTTTCTTCAAGTTGTAGTTTATATTTTAGGATTTTTATCATAAACTGAGAGTCTCTGCTTTGGAAATTGGTTGCAGGAAATATTATAAAGAATCAACATGGAAGTTGAAAAAATATTTGTAGTGAAAGAAGAAATGGCGCCAGAGCTATGGGTTAAGGAGGAAATCTTTTTCCTTATTTTTTCTAATTGGTCTCAAGAGTGGAAAGAAATTGACCCAAATCATGTATTTAATTTTTAATTGGGTTAAAGCCCAATACTTGTAATTTAATTAGTTGAACATGGACTTTATTATTTGGATAAGCCCCAAATAATATACCAATTTACTTTTGCAAGTTCAGAGGAATTAAAGAAATAAGTTGTTTATATTTCTTTCGTATTTTAAATTTCACGATCCCAACTTCCGTAAAAATAATGAATAATTAATACATCAGTTTTATTACAAGTACTAATTATCAACTAAAACCTCGAACAACACATATTGTAAGTTAGTTATAACTAATAAAATTTAGTTTTTATTAATATCCTGACATTGTTATAACAACTAGTTGACATTATGTATACCTTGATTGATATTATTACAACAGCTAGTTGACATTGTATGATGATATTGGCCGTTTATTTTAAAATTGGATGGACTAAATTTAGTACTCCCTCCAATACATAAAAAGAGTCACAATTTACTATTTGAGTTTGTCCTACAATAAGAGTCATATTTCATTTTTATCAAAAATGGTAAGTATGTCCCACATTTCATTAACACACTTCACACACATTCTAATATAAAACCAATATAAAAAAAAGTTCTTAAATTCCACTAACTTTTTTCAACCAACTATTCTTTACATTTCTTAAAACTCGTGTCCATACCAAATGAGACTTTTATTGCGAGACGGAGGAAATAGTAATTATCAGTTTTAAGGTATACATATAGATTGATAGATACCCTCCATGGTTAGGGCTGCTTAACCGGCCGGTTCCGGTTCTATCCGGTCCGGTTTGACCGGGTACCCGGTTATAAATTTTCATGAATCCCGGAATTGGAACCGGAATCGGATCCGGCCGGTTTCGGTTCGGAACCGACCGGGTAAGAACCGGCCGATTCCGGTTACGAACCGGATCCGATTTATAGTTTTTGATTTTTTTTTTTTTAAATAATTCAACATCTAGAAATATAGCAATTAATCCCTACAAATTCAAATAAACACACAAAAATACAAATCAACAAGATAATAATATTTATCATCCAATACCTAAAAATAATAATTCAATTAATACCTAAAAAATATAACACCTAAAAAATAAAATCAACACAACAAAATACTAACTAGTATACAACCAATATTCCAATAAGATAATACATAAGAGTAATTTAGTTAAACTTACCGTAAAATTAAGATCCTATAATATTATTATTTATTAGGGAAAGTTATGTAGTATATTTATATTTGATATTCATAATATTATTAGAATTTAAAATTGAAAATCTAAAATTGATTTATTATTCGGTTCCGAGTAAGAACCGGTCGATTCCGGGTAGAACCGGAACCGGAACTTTTTAGAAACATTATAACCGGTACCGGAACCGGAACCGGTGAACCGGTTCCCGGTTCCTCAATTACCCGGTCGGTTCCGGTTCCGATTCCGGGTACCCGAAAAATATCAAAAGTACCCAAAAAAAAATTACTCCCTCCATTCCTAAAAATAGAAAATCATTCCTTTACCTGTTACCAAAAATAGAAACTTTCAATTTTAGAAAATAAACTCCACAATCCACTAACACTAATTTCATTATTTTTACTCCTCATCTCTTCTACTTTATCAAGTTTATATTAAAATTTGTACAATTTCAAGACTTGCAAAACAGATTAAGTTTAAAAATTCTTTAGAAAGTAGAAACTATCCATGTCTTATTATTGAAACATTATGAACTATTTATATAGTTCACTCTTTTAAATTTACAAAAATACCGCTTGAATACCATGTGGTCAAAATAATTGTATCAGTATTTCCTCTATTTTACAGTAGTAGAGCCATTTGGCATTTTTTTTATGTTCTATAGGAGTGGAATCATTTTTGTTTTTAATAAAAGTCAACACATTTTTTCTCACTTACTTTACCATTTCTCTCTTCATCACTTTACTTTTTCATTTCATACTGTATTATTTCTTTACTTTAACTTAATACTCCCTCCGTTTCATAGTAATAGAGTCGTTTTACCATTTTAGTACGTTCCATAGTAATAGAGTCATTTCTCTTTTTAGTAAAAGTCAACTTATTTTTCCACACCTATTTTCCTCTCTCTTACTTTTTTCTCTCTTCATCTCTCCACCTTTTCCATTTTCCACTTTATGCACCCTTTACTTACCTCACCTAACATAATTTTTCTTAATTTCCGAGCCGAAAAGAAATGCCTCCGTTACTATAGAATGGAGAGAGTATAATTTTTCAACCCATATTGAGCATCTCAACTGCCGGAGGATGGAGAGAGTTTTTAATTAAGTTACTCATTTGTCGATGCAACTTGCACCGATTTAAGTTAACTTGGTTAAATCAACTACATAAAAAAATTAATGAAGTTACTCATTTATCGATACATTGAGTTATTGACTGCGTCAAAAAGCACTCACGGATAGTCCACCAACCACACCTACCAACTTTAAAAATGACAATACATGAGTACTACTGCCTAGCAAGATAGGCTGATACTGTAAATTACCATATCTCCGCGAATAGGAGTTCCATTTATTTTCGAAACGAGTTTTAAGAAATATTAATAAAAATAGATAAATAGTGGAATGTGGACCTCACATATATATATATTAGTTTAAAATAATACGTGAGTGGAATGAGTTAGTAGAATGTGAATAACTCTTTACTATTTATAGTAATTATGAATCGGGACTCCTATTCATGGGCGTACCAAAAAGGAAAAATGAGCCTATTGGCGGACGGGAAAAGTATTTAGTTTCGGAAATACTACTCCCACCGTCCACGAAAAATAGTCTCATTTTGCCATTTTGGGATATCCACAAAAATAGTCTCGTTTCTAAAAATAGAAAGTTTATCTCTCATACTTTACTCACTTTTTCTCCTATCTCCAATACTTTATCTACTTTTTTTCCAATCTCTCTTGCTTTACCAATTTTTTATTAAAACTCGTGCTATACATAAATGAGATTATTTTTTATAGACGGAGATAGTATAAGTCAACATTTATACAGTAAATGCATAGAAATAATATTGTTAAGTACATCCAATCAACTCCAAAACATTTCCTTAAAAGTTTGTCAATTATATTCATTTTCTTCGCGCAAAGTTTGTTGCGCGTCACTTAGACCAATTTTGGTAGTAGACTCCACATTCCACTAACTCATTCTGACTCATATTTTATTATAAAACTAAAAATATGATCCACATTCAACTAATTTTTTTCAACTTTCCATTAAATTCTGTATCAAATCAAAACATGACAAATTTTGTGGGACAGATGGAGTAAATACTAAATATATTATCGCCGTCCAACCATAATTGACTAATAGTACTAGTATTTGTTTTTTGGAATCCTGCCTAAAGTGAGTCATTTCTATTTTTCAATAAAATATACTATCTTCGTCCCACAAATTTTGACACACTTTGACCCGGCACGGTTTTAAGAAATGTAATGGAAAGTGAGTTGAAAAAGTTGGTGGGATGTGGGTCCTACTTTTAAAGTATTAGTTTTATAATAAAATGTGATGAGTAGGAATGAGTTAGTGGAATGTTGGGTCCACTACCAAAAAGGTAAAAAGTGAAGTGTGTCAAATTTTCAGGGACGGACCGAAATATTAAACTGTGTCAAAATTTAGAGGACGGAGGTAGTAATACAATTATTATTTCTTACTTTATTTTCTTCTCCCTCATTTACTTTATTTTCAGCCAATTAATAATTATTTAAACATCCATTCTTAAATCACATAGTACTAAACGAAACACCTAACTCAGACGGACGATATTAATGGAACAGTATAGTGGTGCACTCTTACGATAAAAATTTTTAGAGTGAGTGAACAACTTCACTCCCACTCAAAAAAAGTGTTGCAACACTAATTAATTTAAATTCCAAATTGGTGACAAATATTTCCATTAAAGTCCCGTGTAGCCGTTCGGTTTTGTCTTGTTTGCTGTCTCTAGCGCTTTTACCACGTCGGTTTAGCAACTTCACTGAATTAATTAAGACTCACGCTTTTGTCGTAAAGCTCTACCTTTCCAATAAAACTGCACAACATCATGTCACACTCTATTTCCAAATATACTGTATAATTTTCTGTGATATGGCAGCATCCAATTCTGGTTGTTGTTAGAATTCTTTTTGTGTCTTACTTGTCATCTTGAAATTATTGTAACTAACTGATGAATGATTTGTTGTTTAATTTGATGCAGTGATTGCTCCGGAGTTTAAAGTTGAGGTCTTTTCGTCGTCGGAGGAGGTTACAACATTTCAAATTTTGGATGTGTTATAGTATAATGTAGGTGTTTTATGGTCTGATTTTTCATTTTGTTTTTGTGGTTTAGTTAGTGTCAAAGCTGCAAGAGAAATGGTCAGGGAAGCCAAAGCCATACCCTGCAATGTATTCCAGTGTGTTTGGTGGCATCATTCTCGATCCAGCCATGATGCTCATCCCGATAGACGATCACATGGTTCATCGAGGCCACGGTGTCTTTGACACGGCTATCATACACGACGGGTACGCACACTTAGGCTCCGTTTGGTAGAGTAGATGAGTTCAGAGTTATCTTGACTTAACACTTACTACTATTTGGTAGTAGCACAATTAACGTATTAAATCAAGATAAAGTTACTCCCTCCGGTCCCATTAAATGTAACCATATTTGACCCGCACGGGTTATAAGATATTGTTTGACTTTGTGAAAAGTGGATGAAAAAGGTTAGTTGATTGTGGGTCCTACTTTTATAAATATTAGTTTTATAATAAAATATGAGTGAAATGTGTTAGTGGAATGTAAAGTCTATCTATTAAAAGTAGTAAAAGTGAAATGAGATAATTATTGGGATCCGTCCAAATAAGGAAATATGGGGCATTTAATGGGGACCGAAGGGGAGTATTATGTACTTTGTGTAGTTGGCTGAGTGCTGGAGAGGTTAATGTCTGAAGCCAAAGGTCTCGGGTTCGAGTCCTTTATGGCGTGACCTTTAAATTATGTTCATTTACCCATAAAGGAAAAAGATAGTAAGTTGTTATGTGGTACTCCCTCCGTTCCGGCTAAGATGATACATTGCTTAGCCGACACTGGATTTTAGGAGTTATTGGTTAAAATGTTTAATTGGAAAGAGAGAAGGTGAGTGTAAGTATTAAAGTAGAGAGATAAAAAAAGAAGGATATTTTAATAGGAGTGAGAAAAAGTGGTTGGGTGTATTAATTAGAGAGAGAAAGTTACCAAAAAAGGAAATGTGTCATCTTAGTTGGGACAAACTAAAAAGGAAAACGTGTCATCTTAAGCGGGACGGAGGGAGTAGTATTTGAATAATATGTCAAAGATTTTAAAACTATTTAGTGGTTGTTTTCCAGCTACCTTTATGAGTTGGATGTGCACCTTGCTCGGTTCCTTAGATCAGCATCAAAGGCCAAGATTGTGTCTCCATTTCCTGAAGCCACTCTTAGAAGCATTCTCATCCAACTAGCTGCATCGTCCGGCTGCAGGGACGGCACGCTCAGGTACTGGCTGAGTGCGGGGCCGGGAAACTTCTCGCTCTCCCCTACTGGGCTCCCCTCGTCTGCCTTCTATGCGGTGGTCATAGACGGGGGGTTCGAGCAGTACAGGGAGGGCGTGAAGGTGATAACCTCGAGTATCCCGATGAAATCGCCCCTCTTTGCCACGATGAAGAATGTGAACTACCTCCCCAATGTGCTTGCCAAGATGGAGGCAGAGGAGGCGGGGGCCAACTCCTCCGTGTGGGTTGATGAGGGGGGCTACATCGCGGAAGGGCCCAATATGAATGTGGCCTTCATCACCCGTGATGGGGAGCTCGTGCTGCCAACCTTCGACAAGATCTTGAGTGGCTGCACGGCCATGAGGCTCCTGCAGCTGGCGCCTCAGCTAGTCGAGCAGGGGAGGCTGAAGGGCGTGAGGTTGGCAGCTGTGAGCGCGGACGAGGGCAAGAAGGCTGCCGAGATGATGTATGTTGGAAGCTCACTCCCTATACTGCCCATCATCATGTGGGATGGCAACCCTATTGGAGATGGTAAACCACATTCAATTTTCACACACACACACACAATACATGTTTTATAAAATTTGTTTGGTTATGTTTTTCAAGGTAATGTGGGAGAATTGACAATGGCGCTCTCGGATTTGCTGTGGGAGGACATGGTTGCTGGCCCTGAAACACAGAGGATTCCAGTTTCTTATGCCTAGAATTTGATCCTATTGCTTTGTGATTGTCATGTTTATGTTCAAGAAAATAAGTTGTAGTGTTTCAAACATTATCCTCTGTTTTTATCCATTTTCACTTTAATTTCCAGAAGCTAGCATGACTTCAATATAATGTGCCATTGGATGAAATTGAGACGATAAATATTCATTATTTACTGGCTGCGGACAATCTTTTCGGACTAAATTACAAATTGAACATAATAAATTCAAACGGACTTATTCAAATAAACGAATTAAATGCAATACATTATTTCAAAACGCGATGATACAATATTTACTCGAGGAGAGCAATATTATCAACGCCTGTGCCTGGCTGCTCGTGGAATATCCCAACTGCATCAACCGCAACGAAACCTTCCATTTTTACGCCTTCGAGCTTCTTCTTAGTACGAGTGCCGTTCACAGAAAGACTTGAGCCTCTCCATGGCTTCTTCGAGAGCAGGTACGTCTACTGCAAATGTGATCCGGATCCAGTTCTTCAGACCCACAGCGATCCCTGCAAAACACGAAGAGCAACACTTTGAGCTCACTTTCTACGCACTATCTAGCTAACTATTGCTACGAATTTATACACAATCTCTATACCTGGAAGAATGATAACAGATTCCTCTTTGGCCAGCTTGAAACAGAAGTCGATATCATCACTAATATCTTTCATCACCGAGAGATTCAGCTTCACCTACAATGTTCAAAACGCAATCAGAAAAGTGAACACGATGAATATGGATTTTAATGTGTAGCAAGCCGTGCTACAGTACTCACCATGAAAGCCATTGCTCCTTTAGGCTTTGTTGGACAAGTAATGCCATTGATGTCTTCAATCTTTTGGTAACAGATATCAGAAGTCTGCTTGAGTATGTTAATTGTTTTCCTGAAGAAAACTTCTTGTGTTTGCTCAACAATATCAGGAACCGCAGCCTGTATGAATGTAGCCGGACCTCCGTTAATGTCACAGTATTTCTTGATGCGTTCCACAAACTGTGAAAAAATGCACCAATCAGTAACTTGGTATAAATCATTCAATATTTACTGACCAAATTAATATCCTAGATCTAGACCAAACTAACATCATTAATCACATTCTTAATCACAGAAAGGCTTTGGCCTAATTATCTAGTTTAGTAAATGTATGGCATATGCCATATACTATTAAAAAAGAAAACATACTTTTGGGCTCATCAAGCTGCCATCAGGGTCATTGATGACCAACCAACCAAGGCGCCAACCAGGAACCAGCCATCTCTTGGACAAAGATCCAAGCGTCAACACCGGGGCTATAGACCCGAATATTCCCATCGGAACAAAAGGGTTAGCCCCGAAAGCCAGATGGCCGTAGACCTCATCAGCTATCACCACTATACCGAGCCTCTTCGCCGTCTCAGCAATCTGATTCAAGTTCATAAGTTAGATCAAACTCTAATCTCAGATCAACTAAAACAAACCAAATAGTGTATGTTATGTATATATATCTATCAACCTTCTTTAGGTGCTGGTGTGAGTACACGTTTCCACATGGATTCCCTGGGTTGATGATCACCATTGCAACGGTATTGTGGTCTGCCAAATCTGCCACTGCGTCGAGATCGACCTCCCATCCCTTCTCGGGGTGGAGATCGAAGTAGCGGACTTCAATATTTCTGAACGAGGCGCAAAGCCCGTAAATCGGAAAACACGGCCTCGGGAGCAGGATATTAGCACCGGGGCGAGCCAAAACGGACAATGCTATCTCAATCGCTTGCGTGCATCCGGCTGTGACATACACGGATTCCGCCGCTAGCTGGTAGGGGAGATCCCGTGACAAATACGACGCGATTGCCCTGTTTTGGAGAGGCGATGGATATATCAGATTAGAGAGTGACTTTTCGCAAACACGTAGAGCGCAAATTAAATACAAATTATAAGCAAGTTGAAGATGATGAGATTCGATCAGTCATCTAGAATCATCAATCCGGAAACAAAGGAATACCGAATCACAAAGCGCATTTTAATATTCCACCGAATTGCATGCCAATCAACACATCGTTAGGTTGCATTAAGTTCAAATACGCCGACTAATTGAATATTTCCGAGTTCATCATCTAGATCCTTACCTCCAAATGCAAAATAAAAGCGAAATCGAAGAAATCTACTACTTTAAAATCTCAATTCACGATGAAAAAACAAAAACAAGCAGAAGCTAGCAGCAGCAGTATTAGAAGTAGGAAGAGGAAGAAGAAGAAAATTACTCTCTGGTTTGGGGAAGGCCAGCGGTGGGAGCGTAGCCGTTGAATTTGGCAGAGCGCAGAGCCTCGACAACACCTTCCTGAGCAGCATTACTAGCGTGGAAGCAGGAGTAGGCAGTGGGATCCCCAATCCCCAGCGAAATGACTCTCTTCCCGTTCTCCTTGGCATCCGTATTCGACATCAACAGCCCTAAAATCCCCTTGATGGTGATGGTAGTCGGCGCGTCGACCTCCTGCGATTGAGTCTGCAACTCCATTGCCGCAACCGAATCGCGAGATCTGAATCAGCCGCTTCAAGGAGAGAGAGAGAGAGAGAGAGCGGTTATGAGAGAGAAGATATTGTTTGTATTTGAGTAGTTTGTTTTGAGCATTTGGGTTCACAATTTAAAGGAGAGAGAGAGAGACGGTGTTCTTCTTCTCCACAATTTGCATGAAAATGCCTCCAAAATACTAATACTAAACACGTGGTCTTTCCTCAAATTTTTCGCGTTCATACTTTAATTATTATATTATTTTTATAATTCAGTCAAGCATTTCACACACAATATTTATGTAATTCCCTTTTTATTAACTTGTTTTAACTCTTTAATCTCATTCATATTAATAAATGAATTTAACATGAGTATGGAAATCCAAGTTGCATGGCTATTTTCTCAAAAGTGGCATGTTTAGGATCACCTTGATAAATAAAATATTGCCTTTTTTAGATTTAAAAGTAGGTTGCAATTTATGGCTTCATAATGAAATTGTGAACAATGTCAGCTGTTTTGAAATTGTTGTGTGTGGAATATTATGTTTATGGGAGAATGGTAGGTGGAAATAAGTGCCATGACTAGAATCAGTTTTTGGTCAAGTAGATCAAACCCAAATTAAATGACGAAAATATATTGTGAATAATACAAAAGTGTTGCCCACGCAACTATTTAGTACACATTTCGAAACTAATTAAATAGAAAAAGAAAAGGTAAGAAACTTCCTAGTAAAAATAATTTTAATACGACAAAAGAAATTCACACACTTTTGAGTAGCGCGTATGCAGCCACGTTTACTATATTAGTTAGGGACGAATTAGGAAACACAAACGAAATTCATAAACAAACATGATTTTTAATTAATACTAATATTTTATTGTAAAAGAATAAAATTTCCAACTCTGTTTGCGTGTGTAAAGGTTGCGAAATTTTTAGGGGCGGCTCCGTAATAAATTAAGATACGCCACATTGTCACATAATGTATGATAAAATAGTAAATGATTATAACTGGGGCCACTTTTAGGGTATAGATTGTTATGTAAATTAAAAACGAATAAATTGTTTTGTGGACAAATTATTAAGTACACCCTAAATAAAGTAGTATTAAGATTATTGGTCCAACCTACTAATCTTAACGTTTATGAATGAATGACATTATATTAGTAGGGTTGAGTAGTAAAATTAAAGCACTCCTACATCGTACGTTTATGTATTATGTAATTTGATATCTATACGAACATTTATAATAAAAATAAATGTAAAAGCACTCCTAAATCGTACGTTTATGTTTTATGGAATTAGATATCTATACGAACATTTATAATAAAAATAAATATATAGATATATGACATTCTTAAATTGATACAAATATTACCACTCGCCACAAATCTGTTCAATTTACAATGTAGTACTAAGTTAGAGATCAATATAAATATTTAAATTTTATTTAATATAGATCTCAACTAATTAATAAAAGTCCTCAAAATGATCGTGCACGTACTTCACAAATAATAACTAAATACGTGTATGATTTAGGTGAAAAATTAAAATTTTATAAATTGCTATGAATCCCAAGAATATCACATGTTTTACAAACTACGAACAGCTGGTGGCGTGACAGAGTCTGGCTGGCTCATCTTTTTCAAATTGCTACTATTATTATTTTTACTAGAAAAATTGTGTTTTGTAATCGGCAAATCAGTATTTTAGGTAAATTACTTTTTTGCAAGGATAGACTAAAAAAATACTAGTGTGTAATTTAAACTCGTAACTGGTTCTCAATTTGATCACATCCAATTGTCTTTAACAAAAATGTGTTTTCATTTAATTTACGATATTAATCTATATTTTGTTATATTTTTTTTATCGGCTTGCATATTTTTACTAAAACTATACGATATTATTGGATTCGTAGAAGTTAGAATATTGCATCAAAAACTTAAAATTAGTGGAACGCGACTAAGTTCAGTTGCGAAAGGGTGGGAGAAATACAAATATTTAAAAAGAGAAGAAAATAAAATAAAACTAAATGTAGTTCATGGAAACTAAAATAAAATAATTAAAAATAGATTACACTTCGTAAATCACGGAATGAAAATCACCAGATCTACTTTTAATTAGGAAAATAATTGAAAAATAACATGCGCAACGATGGCTTATATATGATTATCATGTGTTACACAAAATGAATAATACCGATTAGAATTATACGTTGAATCTATAAATTACTCCTACGCTTGGATAATATCAATGTATATGCGTAACTGAAGAATTTTACATTGGAAATTATCAAATAAAATCTTTATATTTGATATTAGATACTATATACCAACTAAATTAAATAAGAATTAAGAGCAATGACAAATGTATATAATTATACTTGCATAATTGAACTTTTTTTTAACATTTTACATTAAAATTAATTTAAAATAAATTACTCCTACATACTACTAGTCATGTTGCAACAATTTTATATAAAAAAAATGAAATTTTAATATTATATTTGCATATATTTAGAAAAAAATATTTTTTACTAAATTTGTATAATTAATTCTAATCAAGCCTGAAATCATGTTATAACTTAACATAAAATTTCTGTATCATTTCTTTCTTATTACTGCATAATAATAACAAATAAAAAAATTTAATTAAATTTAATTAAATCTAAAAATTAAAGATACTAGTACAATTATATACTATTATCACTGCCCATTCATTAAATAATGCGAATTTATTGTTTTACTCGAGATCGTGTAAATGTCATTATACAATGCAAGTTATCCTTAACTTCCACGTTATTACAAAAATTATTGCAGTAACTAAATAATTAAAATCGGACACCTACTACTACAAGCACCACTACATAACATTATGTTTGAAATTTAATACAGACAAAACCTAAAAGAATTTGTGGGTTATTCGCCGAAAGCACTAACTACATCATGCTATTAATTAGTTCCATTCACCATTTTTGTTCAATACACAAAAAAATGGAAGATTGCTTAAAGTATACTATAATTAATCTCAACAAAATTGATATCTTGAAATGGCAAAACACAAATTAAAAATCTGGTACAAGTAATAGAATTATTGCGCCATCGAAATTTTAAAATTAAATTTCAAATATTAGAATATTTTGTAGTCCACTCGTTAACTACTCCTCCAATTTAATGTGGAAGTTTCCATAAAAACACAGAAGCATTTTTCACCTAATTATATTAGTGAGTCTCTGCATTGACTTACAGCTGCAGCACGTGCTTCAACTAAAGCAGCATCCATCTGTGGGTCGCAGTTCATTAGGTGCAACTTATTATTTTATTCATTTAATTTATATAATCAACTATCATCCTACTCCCTCCGTCCGCGAATAAGAGTCTCATTTTCTCATTTTAGTCAGTCCGCGAATAAGAGTTCCGATTCACTTTTACCATAAATGATAATAGGGTCCTCACGTTCCACTAACTCATTCCACTCACATTTCATTTAAACTAATATATACAAGTGGGACCTCTATTCCACTAACTTTTTTTCACCCACTTTTCTTAACATTCCTTAAAATTCGTGCCGCCCATGAATGAGACTCCTAATGGCGGACGGAAGGAGTAATTCCTAATTCCTAAACAAGAAAATTTATTCGACTGCCGTTTTAATCAACTTGTTGACCATCTTAATCCCTCCAACGGTTTTCTTATTATGTAAATTATGAAATAAAAATTGATATGCAATTACTTGTGTTGATTTTTTTAAAAAATAACAATAATTTAAGATATAAAAGAAAATATTTCTAAATTAAAGATAATTTAACTTAATCTTTTGCTATTTTAGGACGCTTCCATTTGTGTTGTCTAATTTTAGTTGAGATACCAATAATAAAGACACATTTTGAAACATGAGTAGTATATTTAGAAACACAAATCAACTTAATTGTATTAAAAAATATCATGAACGAGTTTTTTGGTTGTAGTGGTTTTCTTATTATGTAAGTTAGGAGATGCTTCATTACAATGGAGTCTCATTTCTATCTGACGCAGATTTTAAGAAATGGTAAGAAAGGTGAGTTAAAAGAAGTTAATAAAATATGAGCTCCACGTATATATACTCCTTAGTTTTAAATGAAATGTGAGTGGAATGGATTAGTGAAATTTGAGGCATATATCATTCATAGTAAAAGTGAACCGAAACTCCTATTCGCAGATGAATCGAAACAAAAAAAAATGAGATTCCTATTCATGGACAAAGGACATATATAAGTGAAAAATGGATTTTGAGAGTCTAATCATGTGATTTTTCAGAAATTTAGGAAAAACACAGAAAATATTTTATCCTAAACAATGTGACGCTCAAGAGAGTGCACAATGCCCAATTAATTATTTCATATTTAATGCTAATCTCACAGATTAGAAATCTAACATTGTAGTACTATACATGATTATGGATATAATTTATTATGAAGTCTACTATCTTAGGATTCATATCGATAAATTATAACTATATGACAAAAATAATTCCTTGTAGCTGGTCACATCGAGATCCTCTCATTAATCATTGTACTCCAAGGTTATAATTAGCTTCAAAAGTTTGCATCTCGATATTTAAACAATCGTGACAAATAATGAGGTGCATTACCACAAAAAATAATTTAGGCACTAAACAGTTGCATTCGTTCATTATTTTAAAAGCACCATTATGGTGAGTAAATGAATAAGCGAGTAACCGTTTATAAAAGTAAATAACCAAATAGTAAACGCAACGCCACATGCAAAACTACCTAGGTCAGCTCATGATAGACTAGTAGTAGTAATATTATAAATATATATATTTTTATATTATTATTTATTATGCTTTTATGCTCATGAGCTTCGACGGTTATTTTATGCTGTCATTATTACAAATATACATATATTGATCATAAATTTTTTTTGGGAAGAATATAACACGTGACAAAAAAAACCCAGTTGGCCCACCCGAACACACTTATTTGGATTCTCACTTCATAAATCTTTTGAATGTCATGGAAATTTTCTATATTTATGGTGTTTGAATGTCATGGAATTATATTTTTATATTAAGGTCTTATGGGGATAGAGAAAATGACTATGTAAGGAAAAAGCTCAAGGTATTTTGCCCGCACTTAATAGACTAATTTGATTTTATTTTATGGAACAACTATTGACAATTAATTTGAGTAAGCTGGTACTCCCTATGTTGTCATAAAATATACACTTTGGGTTCAACACATATTTTAGTACAAAATTATTAAAACAAGAGAGATATAGGAGAAAAAATTCCCTAGTCAAAGAATACCAAGTTGGCAATCCTATTTGGTATGTCCTATCAATAAAATTATGACAAATGGAAATACTACATATCTCCATTTCCAACTAGATACATAAATTATGGAAACAATTTAAATATAGCCACTAACTATTCACTTATATGGAAAGTTTATGCACATTTTATATACTATAATTGATGGCTGAGATTGTACCAATCGACATACTTAAAGGTTTCATGAAATAATTTCAGTCTTTTGATTCTATATGCATATGAAAAGAAAGAATATTCTAATTTTATGTATTTCTATAGAACAAATGAAAGGTCATAAAGATTCAGCAAATGAAGCAATTGTTGTCGAGAAAAGAATGAAGAATCGGGAGGATGAAACACTTAATGCCGAGAGAAGGATGAAAAATCGGGAGGATAGACCTTCCAAACAAAAAACTACAGCTTCTACTACAAATGAAGCAGATGTTGCAAATGTTGCAAATGTTGCAGAGAAAAGGATGAAGAATAGGGAGGATAAACCTTCCAAACAAAATACTACTGATTATTCTGAAAAGAGGTCGAAGTATATTCATGATAGACCTCAATGTGAGTTATTTAATTATTTAGTATCTTAATGAAATATATTATGTATATGGCACAAATTAGAGTTAAGTGTCTGTCATCTATGCTTGCAGTGCTTTGTTTTTCCATTTCAGTGAAGTATTCCAGTGTTAGAGTGAAGTATTCTAGTGTTATAGTGAAGTGTCTGTCATCTATGATTGTAGTGCTCTGTTTTTCCATTCAGTAAAGTAAAACATGGTTAGAGTGAAGTAAAACAAGGCTAGAGTGAAGTATCCCAGTGTTAGAGTGAACTACAATATTTGCTTACAGTGAAGTGTATTGTGCATGCTTGTATTGCTTTGTTTTTCCAGTTCAGTGATGTAAAACATGCTTGTAGTGAAGTATTCCAGTGTTAGAGTGAAGTGTCTGTCATCTATGATTGTAGTGCTCTGTAATTACATTTCAGTGAAGTAAAACATGGTTAGAGTGAAGTATTCCAGTGTTAGAGTGAAGTGTCTGTAAACTATGATTGTAGTGCTCTGTAATTCCATTTCAGTGAAGTATTCCAGTATTAGAGTGAAGTGTTTGTGATACAGTACAGTGAAGTAATTTTTTTTGTATTATTTCTTCTAGGCTCAAAGAGAAAAGGTTTAAATGATGACAATGAAGAGTCTGCTGCAAAGAAGCAGAATAAGGCTAAAGGAAAGAAAAAAATGGTGTCGGATGATTTTGAAAATATTAAAATCAGGAGACCGAAACTTGTTGTCAAGGTAGGAATTAAAAATCTAGTTGATGCCATAGAGAAGATGAACAAAAGACAACTAGCTGCGCTGGAAGAGATGGGATTCGGGCAGCTTGTCCATCTAAAGATCAGAAGTATTCCTGCGGAAATGGCATTTTCACTCCTGGAGAATTTTAATCTAGACAACTGCACAAGAATCAAGTTAATTGATGATGAGCCGTTGCATATCACTGAGGAGGATGTGCATGCGACCTTAGGATTGCCAAGAGGGGAGTGGAAGATAAATATTGAAAAGAAGTATTACATAAACGATGATATGCAGAACATTGCAAAAGCTTTGAAGAAGGACAGAAATTCAATCTACGCAACT
Organism: Salvia hispanica; assembly: GCF_023119035.1. Lineage (NCBI taxonomy): Eukaryota > Viridiplantae > Streptophyta > Magnoliopsida > Lamiales > Lamiaceae > Salvia > Salvia hispanica. The sequence continues at coordinate 25,450,610 of NC_062970.1, read as the reverse complement.
GATTTGCAAGACCAGCTTGATACTGATGTAGATGGTGGTGAGTTGTTTAAAAAAGTTTTTCTTGTACTGTTGGACTCTGTGCTGATCTCACCATCTGCAAATGGGATTTGTGATGGAAGAATATTGGACTATATAGACAACATTTCCAATGTGAGAAAGTACAACTGGTGCAACTATGTTTTGAATGTGCTAATCACAGCACATGATAGCTGGAAAAAAAAGAACAAATCCACTCCATTCACTGGACCCATCACTTTCTTATTGGTGAGTTTTCTAATTTAAGCACAACTTATAGTGAAGTAAAACATGGTTAGAGTGAAGTATTCCAGTGTTAGAGTGAAGTGTCTGTCATCTATGATTGTAGTGCTTTGTTTTTCCATTTCAGTGAAGTAAAACATGGTTAGAGTGAAGTATTCCAGTGTTAGAGTGAAGTATTTGTCGTCCCAGCTTATAATCCATGTTTGAACCTTTTTGCAGGCATGCTATGTTGATAGGGTTGTCTACAGGACGAGGATGGTGGTTCGAAGATTTCCCACTGTCCGGAACTGGACAACCACCCTTCTTAGGGAAAGAGGTCAGTTGGAATTCAAAAATGGTGGTGTTATAGGCCGAGGAAGCATAGAAAGCATTATTGACCCGGTCTCCATTGAAGCTTTATATGTCAATAATGATTCAACCATTGTCACTGCCCCTGTCCCTTCTACCACTGAGAATACTCTCCCACCAAATGATGAAGCTCCTGTGAAAACTCTTCCAACAACCGAAGCTCCTTCAACTAATGAAGCTCCTGGGAATACTTTGCCAACAACTGAGGAAGCTTCTTCAAATGATGAAATAAAAAGTTCAATAAGGGAAGCTACAGCTTCTATTAAAAAAATGATGAACTGTATAAAGAATGCTCCGGCAACTAGCAAAGACATCAATTGCTTCAAGGTTGTAGCAGTAACTGCCCTTAGAATGGTGGGTGTCGAGGTTGCTCGAGTCGAACAAGCTGTGTCAAATCCAATTGATAATATGACACATGCTATGGAAGTCGATCAAGAGGATAATCCAGAGTGGATTGATCTCATGGAAAAGATGATGGAAATCTATGATGAAAAGAGCAAACTAGTGGCTGAAGGCACATCAATTTTTCCTGATATTAACTTGGAAAAGAAAGATGTAAGTTGAAGTGTTGTAATGATGCAAACAATTTGATTTTGATTTTGGTCTGTTGTGTTTTAAAACTTGACATATGATTCAGGGTGAACTAAAAAAATTTCTATGATGCTGTATTTTAATTTATAATACTTTTTTACTTCTTGTTTATATCTACCTTTTAAGTTTTTGTATTTATGATTAAATACATATCACTATATGCAGGTGACAAAAGAATTTTGTGCTGATCTAACTAAAGGAGGATTACAAAACACACAATTGAAGGTAATACAGATATCTAGTACATTTGTATTGTGGTATTTATATTTGATATTCTTTTCTTGTTATGAAAATAGGATGACAATGTGGATGCCCAAATTGCGTCTGCATTAGAAGCGTTCATGGGGATAGGTGGTGATGATGAATGCATTCAGTCAGAATTGAAAGAAGCTGAACAAAATCCTACAGCCGAATTAGTAGTTTACGATCCGGATATTGTAAGAATTTATAAAATGCTTATTGTGAAGTAAAACATGAGTAGAGTGAAGTATTCAAGGGTTAGAGTGAAGTGTTTATCATCTATGCTTGTAGTGCTTTGATTTTCGATTGCAGTGAAGTAAAACATGGTTAAAGTGAAGTATTCTAGTGTTAGAGTGAAGTCTCTGTCATCCATGCTTAAAGTGCTTTGTTTTTCCATTTCAGTGAAGTAAAACATGGCTAGAGTGAAGTATTCACCTTGATCATATATATATTTATATATATTTGAGGAAACTAATAAATTCCTAAAATCTTAAAATGATTGATAATTTTTCTATATTTACGTGTAGATGATAGACAATAATTGTAAAAGATGATACAAATCAAAATATACGAATATTAAATATATTGTTTTATTATACACGGAGTGTACATAAAATTTCCATATAATTTAAGTGTGTGTGGTTATATTTATATTGTTTACATAGTTTATATATCTAGTTGGAATTAGGAAGATGTATATTGCCATTTGTCTCAATTTTATTGATTGGACATACCAAATAGGATTGTCAACTTGGTATTCCTTGATTAGGGAAGTTTTTCTCGAGATGTAGAAAGAAAAAGTAATTAAAGTATTATTTGTAGGAATTCGCCCCATCTCATTAGAGTAATGAGAAAAAAGAGTTTTCAAAATCAAAAAATGTGAGACGGATTAAAAAGGAATGAATGCATATTCTTATGAGACGAAAAGATGATATAATTGTGTCTTGTTTTGAAAAAAAATGAATTAAGAAATTATCATTGATACGAGTCTTGTCATTTTGACCAGAATCAATGACGGGAAATGAGGGATGACAGATATGATGTTTAACTAAACATGGTAATCTCAATTTTCAATAATCATGACATTATTGTTCTAAATATGGAAGTTCAAGAGAGATCAAGTGTACTGTTCATCTCTATTATTTAAGATTAATGTACTTAAAGAAGTAATTGATTTGATACTTCAAGAACTTGATAACCAATATGGAGATGATTAGGTGCATAATTTGCTTCAATCTTTCTATAAACTTCTCTTTTTTTTTCAAGGAAAATGTATTTAAATTTGTCACTTTTGTCTTTCTGGATTTTAAAAAATTGATGGCCATTGATTGTCAATTTAATATATTCGTACGAGATATTAAAAGAGGTAATCACTTCCAAAATTTGCAAGATACTATTAGTTCTCTTTTGATTGAGAAAAAATTCCATGAATTAGGTATACCAAATGTCAATCTTACTTAGTATGTCATATCATTCATATTTTGACGTGTGGAATTTTATAAAAAATTCTCTTCCAGCTAGATGGACACACATAATATGATATTTATGGAAAATTTTTTACATCCTATTTACAATAATTTTCAACCATATATATACACACAATAAATGTAAGTATATATTTGCAATGAGAAGCTCTATCTTCTATGTAAAATTTATTGAGAAGTACTTTTTTTATAGGATTAAGTTTTTGATTGGTGATCTCTTTGATTATAGTAGTTTTATGTTTTTTAATTTAATTGTCATTTTCTAATTTTATCTACCGTGTTTTGTATCAAGAGAGTTTTAGTACTAGTTTTTATGTTTTTTTATCATTTACTGTATTTTGCTTTCTAATAATTTCCATTTTTAGTAGTTTTATTTTTATTTAAATTTAATCATCATTTTCTAATTTTCAAATCATCTTGTTAGTATTAACTAGTATCTTTGTATTTTTACATAATTAATAATTATTATACACTTAATGTGTATATTAAAATTAAACAAGAATTATATTAGTATATACTGTAGTAATTATTTATTTATGTGCAATATAGCTATCAGTACAAAGGGAAAGCAGTCTCATCATATAAATAAATTGAAAATGTAATATGATAGTAAATTTGAGTCTCATCATATAAATAAATTGAAAATGTAATATGATACTCCCTCCGTCCCGGCTAAGATGACACATTGCTTAGCCGGCACGAGATTTTAGGAGTTATTGGAAGTGTTTAATTGGAGAGAGAGAAGGTGAGTGTGAGTATTAAAGTAGAGAGATAAAGAAAGATGGATATATTAATAGGAGTGTGAAAAAGTGGTTTAGTGTATTAATTGGAGAGAGAAAGTTACCAAAAAAGGAAATGTGCCATCTTAGTTGGGACAAACTAAAAAAGAAAACGTGTCATCTTGTGCGAGACGGAGGGAGTAGTAAATTTGTTTCAGTATCAACGTGAAAATCTCATATTTTTAGGTAATACCACGTACGGGGAGTGATCAATTGCTAACTCATCATTTAATTAGTAACTATAACTAATTTAAGGCTATAGGATTTTAGAAAACGCGTGGTCTACAATTTGCCACGTGTAATTTTTATTTTTATTAATAAAATAAAAAAAGATAAAAAAAAAACTCCAAATTAGGGTTTTGGATGAAAATGTCAATATAGTGTTTCGAAAATATCAACACAATGCTTTGAGAATGTCAACACAATGCTTTAAGAATGTTAACCCATTGCTTATATTGACATTCTACATGTATTATATTGATATATTTTATATAGTATGTTGACATTTCTGCTGTACGAAAAAATTAAAAATTTTCAATGTTTTTTTAAATTTTGACGTCGGAACATATATATGTATGATATCGTTGGAATCCATATGAAATTATCTTTAATTTGATATATGTTATATGAATTTAAAGTTTTGGGATTTCTTTTAAAAGTTAGTTATAACTAAACATGTAGTTAATTGACATTAATACCCCTATTGATATTTTTTGAAATTAATCTTATGGCCTTATTGAGATTTTTCCTTGATCGTAATGACATTTAGGGATTGATTATCAAGCCCTTAATTTGAATATCTAATGACTATTATTTAAGTGTAGTTAACAATTAAGTTATGAATTAACAATATAACACTCCCCTACTATGTACTAGTGTATATTATGCCCAAATTAGATTACTCCCTCCGTCCCATAAAAGATGTCACACTTGTGAGATGACACGAGATTTTAGGTTGTTTTGTGTGTTAAGTGGAGAGAGAAAATATAATTTTTATATTCATGTGAGAGAGAACCTTTTCCGAAAAGGGAAATGTGACATCTTTTGTGGGACAAACTAAAAAGGAAAATGTGACATTTTTTATGGGACAGATAAAGTATAATATAATTACCTAGAAGTACGAGATTCATTCCAAATTACTCATGATATTTATTGCATTTTACCATATTTACCAAACTTTGCGTGGATATCATGTTGGAAGGTGATTTTTATACAATTCCACACGTCAAAAGATAATTGATGGGACATATCAAGTAAGATTGCTACTTTGCCTAGCTTAGAGAGTTTTTTCTCTGATCGATGAACTTTATTTAAACGAAGAGAGATACATAGAGAACGTGTTTTTTCCTACCAGGTTGATTTTGATTCTTCAATTGCTATTGCAAGTGAAGATGGTGTGTTTCTTGAAATGATATTTATGAATAAAGTGAACTACATTAATAGTCTCTGATCTTGTCAAAAAATGCATCAATAGTTCTTAAAATTTTTTATATCATTTTTGGGGCATTTTAGACGTTTCTATTCCCCTTTTAATTTTTTTCATTTTTTTCTTACATCACCATTTTCTTTTATAAACTCAATTATGTTGGGGTTTGGTGCCCCTTGCACAACGGAAGACTTGTAAAAAACAAATAAATCAGATACGGATCTATTTGACAAATTATGCGATTAATCAATTCACGTGTTAAACAGATAATTGCATGCTAGAACGCAAATAATTCATGCTTAGAAAATATAAATCCTAAACATGTTTTCTACGGTTTAGGGTTACCGATTTGATTCTCCAAAGAATCGTCGATTGCTCGCGCCTTCTCCACGTGATGATCTTCAATACTAGACCACGGATCTTCTGACTGGTTCCCGAACTATATCTCGATATCAGGGTGGGCTGATCTTCTGAAACTTGTAATTTCTTAGGATTATTGTCCCCACAACATGAGTGGCGATAATATTAGAAACTACTTTCTAGTTCATACTATTTATATTTGAGAAGTCTGCCCTTATGAACTTGCTATTTCTTAGGATTATTGTCCCTATAGCATGGGTGGTGATAACATTAGAAACTAGGTTCATAAATTTGCAAACCAACCGATGGAGACCGTATACAACGCACTTGTTGTAATCATCACTTAGATATTTTTATATGGTTTTTGCATAATTATCACATAAGCAGATAAAGCAGATAATCCACTTAAAATAGATAAACACCAAATAAACAGATAAATCCATTTAATGCATGACATTTAAACGCACATGATAATTATCGAAAATTATTTAATCTAGTCAAGGGAGAATCAATTAAATAATTAAGTTTTATCTTGGATAATAATTATCCAAATTCATTTAGGATTTATCAAGATAGAGTCAACTATCTAAATCCACTTAGGATTATTCTAGATTTTATTTCGATAAAATCAAATCCTACAATTCAAGATAACGTTGATCTAGGATTATCATTATTTAAATCGTACTAGGATATTACTAGATAAAAATAAATCCATCATAATCCATAAGATAAAAATAAAATCCTATCAACCAAGATTTATACAAATCTTAATTCTATTTAGAATAGACATCTAAAATATATCAAATATTACTTAGGATTTCTTAGATAAATGAATTTATCTAAATCCAATTAAATAAGGATTTTCTTATATATCATTAACATCCTAATCTATCTAGGATATAAATCCAAAAGATAAGGATAACTTGGATTAATACTTATTTTAATCCATCTAAGATTTGTCTTAATAGAATTAAATCTATTCAAATCCATAGGATAAAATAAATTAATATAAATGTTTATCCTAATTCATCTAGGATTTATCTTGGATTAAATCCATATAAATCCATAGAATACGATAATATTATATTATAATTGTTCAAATCTATCCAAGATTTATCTAGGAACAAATCCATACAAATCTATAAGATAAGAATAAAATATTATATTATCACTATCCAAATCCATCTAGAATTTATCTATGAATAAATTCATATAAACTCATAGGATAAGAATAAAATAATATTTTTATTATCTAAATCCAACTAAGATTTGTCTAGGAATAAATCCATACAAATCCATAGAATATAGATAAAAATTAGATTGTCATTATCCAAATTTAACTAGGATTCATCTAGGAATTAAATCCATACAAATCCATAAAATAAGGATAAAATCTATAATTAATCCATGATTTAATACAAAATCAAATCTTATATAATATATAAAATTCACAAAAGATATATTCAAATCTTATTTCCAAATTAATCTTGAATACTTTCCAAAAATAATTCTAAGGGTTAGGAAACCCTAATTTAAATTTGGAAAGCGAAGTCACGAGATGAGACGATTCTTCGTTGCACATAGGGAAAACCCTAATCTAGCGCCATCGTTCTCCCACTCGAAATTCGCCGCTGCTGCCTGCGTGACGACGTCGCTGCTGCGTCGTTCTCGTCACCGCTGCACGCACCCCACCTTCGGGCTCCCACTCGAACAAAAAAATTGTCGTTGCTCGGAGACGTCGCTGCTGTCACACAATCGTGCCCAACCCAGCCATCTCCGTCGACGTTCGAGCCCGGGACACCCTCTTCGTCCATGGCTGCTGCGTCGTCGTCGCTACTGCGACGTCGGCTTCGCAGCGGCTGCTGTGGGGCAATCTCCGACGCTGCTGCGTCATCGCCCCCTGTACCGGATCACCGCTGATCGCCGCTGCCGTTCCTGCCAGCGCCCAGTCCAGATAGCCCAGCCCGAGGGCGTGGTCAGCCTGAACTCCGGTCGCCGCCGAGGCGTTCCCGCCGCAGCTGCGGTGTCTTCAATTCCGGATCGAACCGACGAAGTATGGATTCATAAATCACGCAAAGAAAAAGGGGGTTTGTTTTCGTTCATGCATGTATTCATAAACTTAGGAGTCAAAGTAATCATTACCACATAATTATTATATTTTGATTACAAATATTAGGAATTAGATTCCTCATGGCACGTCTCCAACAATCACGCAAAAAGACGACACAATTCCTCCGACCATACAATGGTCAAAACATGCATTCAAGCAACTCACATAACATGAAATTAATCCACATAATCAGAGCCAAAAATTGGCTCTGATACCAATTGCTGGGGTTTGGTGCCCCTTGCACAGCGGAAGACTTGTACAAAACAAATAAATCAAATAAATCCTAAACATGAATTCTATGGTTTAGAGTTACCGATTTGATTCTCCAAAGAATCGTCGATTGCTCGCGCCTTCTTCACGTGATGATCTTCAATACTAGACCACGGATCTTCTCTCTGGTTCCCGAACTGTATCTCGATATCAGGGTGGGCTGATCTTATCAAAATACTAGGACTCGAATAAAGAAGACAGAAAATTCCTCACGGAGAAGAGCTGAAGAATTTTCGAACTCCTCTACTAATTAGAGAGGGGGGCGAAAATTTCCTCTACTAATAATTGTGTTTCTGTCTTTCCTTTATTCTCCTATTTATATTAAGTTCATATTGGGCCCAGTCAGGGATCTATGGAAGGTTTTGGATATGGGCTCCTCCAATTAGCTTTTTACTAATTAAATTGAACCCCAATTGAATATAAGCTTACTCTAAGAGCAACCACATCTATGCTCTTGCCAAAGAGCATGGATGTGGGCCCAAACCCAATTTTATTAATTTTTTACTCCTTGCTCTTCCGCAAGAGCACAATACCCACATCCATGCTTTTCCGCAAGAGCTTGCTCAAGGGTCCCACCATTCTATTATTCAATTTAAATACTTCAATTATGATGCTCGCCCCTTTTGATGCGCTCTCTTTTCTTTCTCTTTAAAGCGTATGTGTGTATCGTTGTGAGCTGCTCAAGTAGAACCGTCGACCTGATATGGCCAGCCTATTTCTGTCTATTACCTGCGGAAATGCAAGTGAGTGGATCCGGTAAAAGCTCAGGCTGATCAAGCTGAGTGACTCCGACTCGAGTGAGAAGAAACGAGGAACTGAAAGGAGTACGATCAAAAACCTTAACTCACTAATACTATTAACTAGTATAGGGAAGTAAGGATCGATCCCACAGAGATGAGGCATTGGGACATTTGTTTGTGCGACACGGCTTGGGGCTTGACTGCTGCCTCGCTTTCTAGAGGGTGGGTTAAGTTTTAACTACTGGACTTGGAACAAAAGGTTGAACCGAACAACTAAGCTAAACTACCTGATCAACTGGACTGACATTACTAAAAATAGACAAATAGAATAAACGGGGACTGTCAGTCCTCTGCAAAAAGCACTGTAAAGTAAAAACGTTCTAACAACTTCATCTTCTTCAATAAATCAACCTAGAAAATAGAACAATGAACAGATTTGGAAAGTTAAAGACGACAAAATATCAGAAAACACATAAAACTTAAATTATTCCTAAGATCTAAGCTACGACTACGTAAAAACAAGAACTACGACATTTTCATACAGAGACGAAACATACACTCCTAGATCTAAGCATACGAAGATGACTCAAACATAAAATATCGAATCTAAGCTAAGACTCAACATAAAACACGAAAGCGAAAACAGATCTAAAGCATAAAACATAAAACAAGACATAGAGCTGGAAAACAAAAATAGAAACTGGAATTAAAACATAACAGAGTCTATTACAAAGAAACTAAGCTAGGAAAGTAGGTAAGAAAGCAGTAAATTGTTTCATCACCCCTTCTCGGGATGGAATACAGAACATGAAATGAAAATTGTGCGAGAAACAACACCGAATCGAGAACTGCCAGCTAATTCAAAATGGAACCAAGTGTGTGTGTGCAGAAATCAAGAACAAGGAAAAGAAATGAACTCTGGTTTTAGCTTTGGAAGAGAGTTGAGATCCTAACCTAATCTAAGAAGATGGTTGAAAACCCCCTTTAAACTACGATGCAGAAATTGAAAATGGGGGAACTCTTTCTCTTGGTGTGTTGGCCCTTTATATAAGGAGGCGTAGGGCTCTGATACCTAGGGTACCACCTCCCCGAAATGACATTGCCGCCCTTCAAACCTTTAAGTGGGTCTCTAATCTTCTTTCCACTATAGAGTCTGGCCAGCTCCGGTGGAATATCAACTTGATCAACTTGTTGCCGCCTTTTTCTCCTCCTTTCTTTGACTTTTGCCTTCGCCCTCTTGATTTGTGCAACTTCTGGTTTATGGCGAAATTTAAACACACCTGGCTCAAAAGGGTCATTAATTCACGGATTTGGGTGCAGTTTTACTATGGAACACATGCATGAAACGAGCCTCATCAAATTACTAGCACATTAAAAGATGCTCCCTCCGTCCCACAATAATTGTCATTGTTCTCCATTTCGGTCCATCCCATAATAATTGTCACACTTCATTTTTACTATAAGTGGTAAGTAGGTTTGACATTCCACTAACTCACATCAGTCACACTTTATTATAAAACCAATATAAAAAGTGAGTCTCACATTCCACTAACTTTTCTAACCAAGTTTTCTTTACATTTCTTAAAACCTGTGCCCACAATAAGAATGACAATTATTATGGGACGAATGGAGTAATTTAGTTATGCATCTTTCTTTTTATACGTTTAAATGTATAACGTTAAAAACGAACAATGTTTCAAAATATAATACTCCCTATGTACCATAAAAATATGTGCATTTTCTATTTTCGTCCGTCCCATAAAAATATGTGCATTTCATTTTTGGAAAATATCAATTTAATAATGTAGGTCATTGATCCAATAACAACATTTTAACTACCATTCTCCCCTTTTCTCTTACTTGCTAATATCATTCTCCTCGTGTCTTACTTTAACATTTTTATCTTAATTCTCGTATTATATTCATTGCCTATAATTTTATGGAACGGGAGGGAATACTTCTAGAGTGCTAATGTTAGTTTTTTCCGTGTTATAGAACTATTTGTCACATGAGTCGTACCCCCAATCAAAATTGTTGGATATGTCATTAGTAGTTATCCATGCAACATTCAAGGCACCCTAAATCAAAATTGTTGGATATGTCATTAGTAGTTGTCCATGGAACATTCAAAGCATTAAGTTAAGAATAAGCAAGAAGTTTGAAAGTTGAATATGAAAGAACCAACTCGTAAAGGAGCAACGCATTGCCACGTGGCTCGTGCCTATAAGGGGTATAAATTCATTAGTAAGCATGTATTAGTACATAAGATTACTTTCATAAATTTTTAATTGAAAATCTTTACAACATTATAGATAGATTTTTAGTATTGGATTATTCTTCGTCAAACCTCTCTACATGAGTAGTTTGAATGTGTGCACTTAATTACTATGACAAGTTACACATTACCTTTGGATTTTTTTTTTCAATTTATAATTTTTTAAATTTTCTGACAGCGTATAAATTAAGCTTTTTTTTTAGTAATTTCTTAGTTTATGTCTAATAAAAAGTTATAATTATTTTATATCTATTTTGACGATGAATTAATCTAATGAATTAATCAAAAAGTTGAATAAGAATATATTAGTAAATGAGCTAAAAATATTACTCTCTCTGTCTCAAAGTAGATGTCACATTTTCTTCTTTTTTTTTGTCCCAAAAAAGATACCACATTTCTTTTTTATTTTTCTTTTAAAGTTCTCTCTCACAAATATATATTTTCTCTTCAATTAACATATAAAACTAACATATTTTAAAATCAAGCGACATCAGGGTTTAGGCATTTGCCTTGGGAGGAAGGAGTACTGTTTACCTACACAAATGTACGACATGGAAAACGTTTATAGCATGTGCTTATGCCTTTTCCCAAGGGTAGTAGTATTAAATTAGACATGAAAAAAACTACTCCAATTTGGATAAAGATAATATAAAACACATGGAAAACGTTTATAACATGTGCTTATGCCTTTTCCCGAGGGTAATATTAAATCCAAAGGGGAAATGTACAATTCGAATAGATTTTTGTTATTATTCAAAATGGTCGAGCTTTGGCATACCAAAATTTGAATAGATTTTTGTTACCACTTTCGTTCAGGAATAGAAGTCCTATTTAATTATGATATGAATTTTAAGAAATGTAAAAAAAAAAGTTTTTGACTTTTTAAACCAAAATCTTTTTCCGAATTCTGGTTTTTCCCATGAACTATGAAATTTATTTTTAAAACTACGAACTTTCATTTCGTTAGGATTTTCCCAATCCGACCCGAATAACACATTTCTGGTAGAGAAGTTGTCGAAAAAATGACATGGACGTCGGATATAGGACCCTAAAACGACGTCGTTTTACGACTCAATCACATTTAAACATTACCCAACTCACCTAAAATCGAATTCGGATAGCCAATTAAACCCTAAATTAAAATCGAATTCCGACATCTTCGTTCATCCGCTCACTTCGAAATCAGGCGTCTTCGTTCTATCTCAGGTAGGTGAGGAGGTTGCTTTTGGGCGTCCTCGATTTGGGCGTGCCGACTGCGGATGTCCCGGCAGTGGGCGACCTGGCCGTTAATGACAAATAGGATTTAAATTGACACGTAGACAACCCGGGTTTCGCCGTTGACTCGCCAGGGGAAAATCCTAATGAAATGAAAGTTCGTGGTTTTAAAAACAAATCTCATAGTTCATGGGAAAAACCAGAATTCGGGGAAAGGTTTTGGTTTAAAACGCCAAAAACTAAAAAAAAGAGTTGAATATGGATCTCACTTATATATACTCCTAATAGTTTTATTGATGCACTATTTTTTAGCACTATTAATACCTGCAAGTATACAGAGTAGCAACAGTATAGCTAAAGGTTAGTACCGGATATCGAACACAGGGAAAACAAACACAAAATGTCTATCTTCTACTAAAACTCAATTACTATCTGAAGAACCGAAAGATTTTGAAAACTTTTGAAAACTGAAAGCAATAGTGTAACAACCCGCTTTCCTAGGGTACAATAAATGCGGCGACTGCTACCAAAACGGACTCACAGAAATGAATGAAGGCTAGGGTTTCAATTAAAGAGTGTTGACCAAAAGATTTGAAAGAACTATCAGAGTGTTTAAAGCAATAACTTAACCTCGAAACTCGAATAAAAAGGAAGGTGTAATAAATGACGTTCAACAATGTCAAGAGTATGACATAGTTTTCCAAGATAAAACCACAAGATAGTCTAAAGCCTCTGACTCGAAAGAAGAGTGCAACCTATCCGAAATAAGCATAAGTGTATCA
>NC_062970.1:25404096-25437632 GCF_023119035.1 Salvia hispanica | reverse complement strand
TAGTATAAATATTATACGCGTATAAGATTTTATATTTAATATTTTAAAAGAACGTTCAATCATTTGTTCTAATAAATTGAATTATACATGTTCGTGATATTTTACCAAAAGCCCAATTAACTATGCAAGCCCAACATATTAATTCCTATTCAACACCTATCTATTATTAAGGATAAATTGGGTCTTATTCTAATGCTTATAGCACCCTAATCCAAAATCAAGACTAAATCTCCATCTTTGGCTAATCTAAAATCAAGACTAAATCTCCACCCTTAGATTTTAAAATGAGTGGATGAGATTAAAGCTCACAAATCTCAATAAATAGTAGACAAAATATCAACAAAAGGGTAATATCGTCATTATGTTATCATATGATAATTTTCGTGAGTGTTTTTTTATATCAATATTGTGTATTACAAATATCAACAATATGACATTAGAATATCAACACAAGGACAAGAAAATATCAACACATTTTTATTGAGATTGGACATGCATAATATTGAGATTTTGCCTACAATATATTGAGATTTTTTGTTGCATTTGTTGATAAAAGCTGCTTATCAACATGTACGAAAATTGAAATATAATTTATCAAATTTCATCACCCGAACATCGTCGGAACATATGCAATTGAGATCTCGTTGGAATCCTTATTAAATTATCTTTAATTTGATATATTTTTTGTGAAAAAATAATTTAAATTGAGAGAGTTATGTAAATTTAAAGATTTGAGATGATTTTGAGGAGAGAGAAAGTAGTTAGTTATAATTACTACATATAGGATTTGACATTAATACCCTTTTAATTTAATTAATAATTATTTAAATTTAAAATATATTACACTTGACATTATATCAACTACAAGATCTTCTAATCTAATGATTAAAAATTGGTCTCAATTTTGGATTGATAATTAGTTAGCAATTGATATATAGGGATGTATTCAGATTAATGCAAAGAAAACTGTTAAAAAGGAAAACTAATTCCATCCATTGATTAGGTGTGATCTGATGGTAATATGATTGCCACTTGGTATTATATAAATTAATTAAAAAATCAAAAAGGTTATGGATGGAATAACAAAAAAACGTCAGTTATGCCAACCCATGATTCACGGTCTTTTATTTTTCTGGAAGACCTAAACCCACACCGTCAAACCTAAACCCACACCGTCAAAATTCTTCTTCTATGCGCCGCCGATTCTGAAGAAGAAAATTACTGTTATTGCTACATAAAATTCGAACAATTGTATTTGTTCATCACCTTCGTGAGTTTTAGTAATATCATCTGGTGTTATCAACGATGGAAGAAGGTAATTTATTTTTTGAAGCATGGTTTGTGAATAGTTATTAGATTCATCGAATTGCTTGGATTTTTTCTGAATTCCATCAGCCGAATGTTTGGAGACCACCATAATTGGTTTGGCTTTGAATAAATCTCTTATGTGTCATGTTTCTACCGTTTTTGTTTGGTATTGCCTAGCACGTAGTTTTCAATGTATTTTTATGTTTGCCTCATGTATAATCTTTTTCCCTAGGGTTTAGAACTCCATGGGGCTAGGTTGTAGTACCCACTGATTAATGAAAACTTCATTAAGGGTAGGGAGATAAATCCATTCCCTAAGGGTTTATCAATCCATTTGACTATGGCATAGTACCAACAGTTTCATGTAATTTATGTTTTTACTTTTGTGTTTGTGGTTTCATACAAGATTTGATGTACAGATACAGTATGTTAATGTATGAATCACACACGTTAATGTAATGATTAATGTAATAGAGCATGATATATGGATATAGCAATTGAATGTATATGCCCTTCTTAGTAATGTACGAAAACAATGTTTTAATGTAACAGAGCACTTATTTTTCCATAAATTTTTATTGAATCCATCCCCTTTGGATTTAGCAATCCATGAGGCTAGGTTGTATTACTCACTGATTAATGAAAACTTCACTATGGGCTCCCCTAGGGTTTAACAATCCCTTTAGCTAGGGCATATTACCAACACTATTATGTAATTTATGTTTTCATTATTCCGTTTTTGGTTTCATACAAATATTGATGTACGAGCATGGTATTTTAATGTATGAATCCCATATGCTAATGTAAGTAAATGAATTAATAATGTAATAGAACATGATGTAGAGATATTTATACATCGTGTAACAATGTAGATGTTATGCAGTCATGTACATTATGCTTGTATAATGTATATAATTTAACATGATATATTTGTTTTTGTTTACAGTTTTGGTTATATCCGAATGTACTCAAGAGTTGATGTCGGTTGTTGATACATGAAGGCAAGGACTGAATAAGCTGGACAATGTTGCTACATGGCATTAAAGATATGAATGTAGAGATATTGGTTTTTATACACGAATACCGTATTGTAATGTATGAACTCTACACACTAATGTACAGATATGAATGAATAATGTAATAATAGAACATTATGTACATATATAGCTACATGATGTATACATAAAGGATGTTTGAAGTCATGTACAAGTATGCATGTCTAATGTGGCATTGTTTTAAATCAATTCCCTGAAGGGTTTAACAATCTATGGGGCTAGGGTATAGTACCGACTCACTAATAAAACCTTGCCCAAGGGAAGGGAGTTAGAGTCATTCCATAGGGTTTAGCCATTCATGGGGCTAGGACATATTACCAATTCATACATCAAAATTCATTTTTGAATTGTCGTCTTAGGATTCGTATTGAATGTAATGTACGATTATGGTAGTTTAATGTATGTTCCTCATTCCCATTAATGTATATTATAATGGGTTTAATGAGTTGCGGAAGTTAAATCCATTTCTCAAAGGGGGTTTGCAATTCATGAGGCTAAGTTTTAGTAATGTAATGTATATTTTTGTTACTAAATAATGTACAAATGCAGTAGTTTAATGTATATTTTTCGATCAATTTGGTTTCAATCATTTTGGTAATGTATATAGTTATGGTTTTAATGTAACAATTAACCTGAATAATGTAACTTAATAAGCGTAAGTATACAACAAAGACTACTACACCAAACAATAAATAATTGAACTCTACGAGAACGACTCTAACTCCTTGCATTTACTGAACGTTGTGCTATTGGATTGGTACTACACCCTAGCCACATGTGCTACTAAACCCTAGGGGATTGGATATAACTCCTGCCCCTCATGCAACGAATTATAATCTACATTACTCAGTAGGTGACATATACATTAAAATACTATTTAGCCACATAGCATACTACAACACAATAATAATGTAGCACATCTTTGAATATCTTTAAAGCCAGTCGTTCGGCTAACGCAACGTGCATGGTATCGTCAAAGTCATCCTCTTAATCGATTCTTGCACCCGTTGAACCTATTCAGAAACACATACAATGCAGTATCAGTTAATGTATATCTATGGCTAAATAATGTAATAAAACATGATGTACAGATCTAACTACATGATGTAACATAACATGATGTACTTCTGAGACTATATAATGCACGAAAATAATGTAATTACATAACCCCTTAATGTAGCATTTTTATGAAAATAATGAACAAAAATAATGTACAATGACAGCACCAATAATGTACAGATTTTGGTATACAATAATGTACATTTTTGAATGAATAATGTACTAAAAATATGATGTAGAGAACTACCTACATGATGTAGCACGAGACTATGCCTAAAATCAGCAGCTATTCATGTACTAATCAATATATTAGGATCCACAAAACTCAAAAATTGTACAGATCAGAATGAGAATTGCATAGCAACAAAAAATTACAAAAGCTTGAATTTAGAGCACAAATAGCCCTCTCAATTAGTGACAAACCCTCTTGAACATAAACTACAATACAAATCAAAATTGATATAATATAATGTACATGAACAATGAATTACTGGTTCTAGAAGTTTAGAATAAACTAAAATTTGAGGAAAATTTTTTGGTTTTTGGCTTTACCTTTCATGCCGTCGTCGGAGATGTAGAGAATCAACCGATTCGACGTCGTCTAAACTGATTCTTCATCATCTACACCGTGAGAAACGCATCGTGATGGGGACTGATTCGCCGTCGACTACGACTTTAGAAATGCGTCGAGAGGAGGAGAGAAGGTGGAGTGAAGCAACGGTTAGGGTTCCTGAGGAATAACGATTAATGAGGGAGGAGAGAAGGTGGAAGGAATGGTGAGAGAGAGAGTGGGAGGGGGTTGTATCATCGCTGAAATAAAATCCCAGAAATCACGTACCTGCAGTTTTTAAAATGAACCGCCTCATTATTTGATGACTAATTTGCCCTTTAATGTAGGTAAACACTAACATAATGTACCGGCTAATAATTAATCTAAGCCATCAGATTAATATATCATGTGGATTATATTAGTTCTATGTTTTATACTAAGGGGTGATAAGGAGATTAGGGTGCCACCACCCCTTAAAATGACACCATACCACCATTTCTAGCCAATCATTTGTACACGTGGACGAATAATAAGCTGCCATGTGGCAAAAAAAAATCTGGAAAAAGACGGGCAGCAATGTGTTGGTCTTTATACGACAATTTTTCTTGAACAGCAATATTCAACAATCTATAGATTGCTGTGTAGTGTTTGTAATATTGTTGTGTAGCGTTTATAATATTGTTGTATAAGCGGTGTCACGGTGTCATTTTAAGAGGGGTTGTCATTTTAACACAAACCTATATATATATATATATCTATATAGAGTCCCATTATCCACAAATCCACTCTTAAAGACCGAACCACCGAACCCTACCAAATTAGGGCTTTTAGATCTAGTTTTTTATGGATGAGATTCACAAATTTATAAATTATTTTCTTCTTCATCACCAGTCTATTTTAATTCATCCGAAGGTAAATAAGTCATACTAACACGTTACAAAGATTTAACTTCGTTCCAGAATATATTACTTCATTCCAGTAGGTTTTTACTTCATTTCGGTAGGTTTTTACTTCATTCCAGTACGTAAATGTGGTTTCGCCGTCGCGTGCCGTTCTTTCTCTCTACAATATCTATCACCAACGCCATGGCGCTAATATGGTTTAATAAACACATGGAATAATGTAATAAATTATTGGAATGAAGTATGTGTAGAAGCATTTGAAGTCCTACGGGAATGAAGTAAAAATCTTATCCAATGAAGTAATAACGTTTCTGAATGAAGTAATAAACTCACTTGAATAAATTGCATTTTTAAATGTTAATCAAGCAAAAACCCACGTCAATGAATTTGAATGAAGCATATGTTGAATCATTTCAAAACCTATTGGAAGCAAGTAAAAACATGTTGTAGTTTCAAGGTATTAGGTACAGAATGAAGTAATAAATCTATATAATGAAGTAAAATGGGCTAGTAATGAAGCAGAAAAATTTTTCACAGCAGCACATCTCATCAAAAAAACTAGATCTAATGGCCCAGATTTGGTCTCTATAGGGATGTACTAAGATGAAAACCCTCTTTATTGTAATACCATACCACCATTTTAGGCCATTGGATCTAAAAATCGTGTGCTTGTCATGCTGCCACGTGTAAAAACACGGAGGGGTAAAATAGGAAATTTCTAATTTTACGTTACCAGATTGCAGTGTTGTTCATTGAATATTGCAGTCTTACCACAACAATATTGCAGTTTACCACGATTGCAATATCTAATACAGTAGATTGCAATATCTAATACAGTAGACTGCAAACCCGTACTTTTTCACGAAACATAATCCTAGGCGTCCATAAATGAGATCTAACGGACTATATTGGTGGTATGGTGTTATCCTATCTATGTTGGCACCATAGTGCACCCATATATATATATACATATATATACATATATATATATATATATATATACATATATATATATATATAGGGTTTTGATCTATGAAGATCAGATTTAAATTCAGAAACGCAGAACACGGTTTTAGGTCATAGTTAGTTTATTTTTAGGTCATGCTAACAAAGCATGACCTAAAATGATCTTAACATGACATAAACCCAAATCTTATAATATGACCTAAAACTACTTAATTATGACCTTTCGTGTTTTGGGTTAATTATTGACCATTAGATCATCTAATCCTAGGGCCAAGATTTAGGCTGCATTTCTGGATTTAAATGCATTCTTGTTTTGATCATCTCCCTATATATATATATATATATACATATATATATATATATAGGAAAATGATCAATACAAAAATGCATCTCAATACAAAATCCAGACCATGAGATTTTTCAATCTAATGGTCAATAATTAAAGAAAAACATAGTGGGTCATTATAAATCAGTTTTAGGTCATATTATAAAATTTGGGTTTGAGGTCATGTTAAAATCATTTTATGTCATGCTTATTATAATGACATAAAAATAAGCTTACGATGACCTAAAAATGACATATGTATGCTTGGTTCTGTATTTTTGTATTAAGAATGAGTTTTACATAGATCAAAACTCTCTCTCTCTATATATATATATAGGGTCTTGTTAGGATGAGATTTTTGGTCATAATTGAGAAATGAGATGCAATCTCAGCCACTAATTCACAAGATTAACTTAATGTCAATAACTATCACATTATGTCAACACGGCGGTATAATTGTCTTTTCATTAAATTGTATTTGAAATCATTTTCTAATCTTCAAATCTTCAAATCTTTAACATTCAAATCTTCAAATCTTCAAATCTTCAACATTCAATTCTTCAAATCTTCAAATCTTCAACACTCAAATCTTCAAATCTTCAAATCTTCAAATCCTCAAATCTTCGACATTCACATCTTCAAATCTTCAACATTCAATAAAATAACACTTATTAAAATGTCAACAACTAAAAAATAACACTTATAATTCACATATCAATACCGAAAATATCGAATGTCAACAACTCGTATTAAAATGTCAACAACTAACAAATAATACTTACAATTCACATATCAATACCGATAATATCGAATGTCAACAACTCGTATTAAAATGTCAACTACGATGTCAACAACAAATGTTATTTATGTCAACTACGATGTCAACAACAAATGTTATTTATGTCAACTACGATGTCAAAAAAAAACTTTATTTATGTCAACTATTATGTCGACAACAAACTTTATTTATGTCAACAACAATATTTTACAAATAATTAATGTCAACAACAAATATTTTCATGTTAACGACATATTATTTTTGTGTCAATACCGAGAATATCAAATGTCAACGACTCGTATTAAGATGTCAACAACTAAAAAATACTGGCATAGTGCAAAGAATTGAGCAATGCCAAGCATCGAATCACAATAAACTGTGAATAATTCAAAATTTATGAATAGCAATCTGCAAATTGAGTAATGCCACTCCAAAATCATAACAAAAACAAAAAAATATTCGAATTCTTAATAAAATTAAAGAGAGGGAGCCTAATTGTTCCGAAATACACAGAATTCGCATTCCCCCCACCCTCCGCACCATCGATTTGGAGCAGAGACCTCCACGATCTCCCCCACCTCCGATTCCCCCCTCCCTCAGCACCGCCCCGATCCGCGCCACGTACTCCCCCACCCACCTCGGCGCCTCCGATCTCGCCTCCTCGACGCACCTCTTCGGCGAGGAGGACGGCGAATTCGAATTCGAGCTCCTCCGCCGATCCGCCGCATCGCTCCAGAATTCCACCCACCGCACCGCCCTACCACCGCCGCTGTCGAGGCTCCTCCGATTGTTCATATTCAAATTCAATTTCTCGATCTCTAACGATTGGTTAATAGTAATTGAGATCTGATCGTGAAACAAGCTCGATTCGCGATCGAAGAAATCGAAGAGGTCGAATCGTTCGGTTGTAGGCGGTGGTGATGCGGCGGAGGGAATCGCAGGTGGGGGTTTTGCAGGGGATTCTGGCGTAGAAGGCGGAGGCGTGGGAGCTGAAGAGCCGGAGGCTGGCAGGGGCTGCATTGTGTGAACAACATCAAAATATTTTACCAATTCTACCCTTTCATATTAAATTAATGTAAAAATATTTATTGTGTGGCAAAATCTGGACCACTCATTTAATAAAAAATGAGTGGCTGATATTGCACCTCATTTATGCTAATTGAGAAATGAGATGCAATATCAGCCACTCATTTTTATTAAATGAGTGGTCCAGATTTTTCCACATGGAAAATATCTTTATATAAATTAATTATGAAAGGGAAAAATGGTAATATCATGGTATATTTTATTCAATAAATATATTTTTAAAATTTTTAAAATTTTAATTTTTTATTAATTTTTATTAATTTTTTTTATTTTTCAACCACATATACAATTCATGTCAACTACACACATATAATGTCAACTATGTGTACAATCCATGTCAACCACACACACAATTCATGTCAACTACACACATATAATGTCAACTATGTGTACAATCCATGCCAACTATATATATAATTCATGTTAACTACACAATATAATGTCAACTACATGTACAATTCATGTCAAATAGTATTTATTGAATAATGTTGTTGACATTTGACGTGTAGTTTACATGAAATATGTAGTTGACAAAAAAAATGATTTTTTCTTAAAAATACAAAAAATTTTAAAAAAAATTTTAAAAAATTTAAAAAAATAAAAAAATTACAATTATGCCCCCGTGTTGACATAAACTACATGCTGTTGACATTTCACAAATATTCTGGATGAGTGGCTGAGATTGCATCTCAATTCTCAATTAGGTTCATAAATCTCAACCTAACAAGACCCTATATTTATATATATTTATCAGATTATTTAGACAAAAGCTATCATGCTCAAAACTTGAATTAAAACATGCTTTTGATTAATTGAAACCTAAAACATGTTTGGGGCGCCCGTTTGCGGCCCATCCCAGAGTTGTGAGCGCACAAGCCTGACCCTAACTCTTTTTTTAAAGAAAAATTCAATTTTCCCCATTAATACTATGCGATTATGGTCCAAAACGTTCACTTTTTGGACCTTTACCCTATTCTTAATTGTTTCTTTAATTTTTTAGGAATTATTATTTTTGAATTTTTAGGATTTGTAATTTTTAATTCCCAAAGAACAATGACTTTCCCGTGTTATAATTGTTCAATTTTTTCAATTTTACGACTAAAACGATTTGTAGTTGTAATTAGTGCAATTTAATGTTTGTGACTAGAATGATACCTGTAGGGTTGTCGAAATTGTGGCCTGATACAGAAAATGAGGGGAACGATGACATGACATGGACCTAGAGCCTGGCCTTGAACGAGGTTATGAATGCCCTAAATAATTAAGGATTGGGGCGGACAAGGGACAACCACTACATATGCCCTTAAATTCTTAAATTTTAGTTCAGTTTTGATTTCTCATACTAACATTATTAATTACCAAAATAGTTTGATAATATACAAAAATATTTAAAAACTGATAGCAAACTAAAATTCCATTAAAAGTATCTTTATTTACTTAGAAAATATTCTTTTGATAGCTTATTTAAATGTAGCCAACTATTTTCTTTCACTTTTAGGAAAATACTCATACTATTAAATCCCAAATAAAATCATACATTCCATTTTGGCGGTAATCTTTGGTGGCAAAAATCAACAATATATGAGAAATTCAGGTTACACAACATACCCCTATTCTCAGAGGTCGGCGCGTGTCAAAAAACATCCCAACTAGTCAACTACACAGCAGCCACGTACCAATAAAAACCTGGTGGGCCCGGCTCCTATCCCCTTACTGACTCGTGCGCAAACGCGCTCCTAACGCGAGTGATTTAAACTCTCAGGTATCTGTATATTGTTTTTCCAGTGTGAATTCCGAAATCCCTTTTCTTAATACCTCCGCCCAAAGCAGTCTTCTTTAACAGTAGACAAAAAGCCCTAAACCAATTAGCAGCCGAGGAAAAAAAATTGATACTAATTTGGTGGATTTTGCTTTACAAGCGGAAAATCTGAATCACAATCGGAGAAAGTTTGGTGTGTGCGATTAAAATCGGCTGAAATCTAATATCTACAGGCCTCCTTTTATTTTTTGTGTTTATTGTGCATGATCCGTTATCCAAGGTCAGTCTCTCATCGGCCTCATTATCTCAGTTTTTGTTATTTTCAGACTATCTGAAGCTCCTTTTTGAAGAAAAGGGGGAAGGAATTGTTCAATTGAACGTGTGATGTGTGCGACGGATTTGTGGGGAGAGGTGTGAAAGTTATTTAGCAGTTTTGCATTGATTTTTGGTTGTATAATTGGTGTTGGAGGTTTTTGCTATGCGATTATCGCGGTTTGACTCAGTTGTGAAGAGGAAAGATCAGAAAATTAGGAATAAGTATAAGGGGAAGAAGAAGCACAAGAAATTAGATGCTATTTATGAAAAGGGTTACAATAAGAGCCACAAAGAGGTCCATAAGGTCGAGTCAAGTGAGTTTATTGATGAAGAGAATGAACATGAACTCCGGAGGAGCACTAGGGTTCGTAAAGCGCCTGAGTTGCTTGATTCATCACCTCTTCCGCCTACAAAGCGGAGGAAGGTTGATAATGGTGTGGGTAGCAGTGGTGAGAAAGTTAGGAGAGTAGATAGGGCGCAATGTGAAATGCCATGCTCAAGTTCGAGTGATGGGGAAGGTGATGGTTGGATGCCAAGGTTGAGATCCAGGCAAGAGAGTGGATGTTCTTCAGGAAGAGGAAGGGGGCAGTCGTCATTGAAGGGCAAGAGAAAGCTGTTTCAGGATCTTGATCGGTTACAGGATGATCAGGAACCTCAGTTTTTAATGAAGAAAGAGCCCTTGGTAGGTGAGAAATCGACAGTTGTAAAATCAAAGAGGCCAGGCAGAATTAAAGCATCAAATGTTTTGGAAAATGACAACCAGGATGATGATCTGGAAGGTGAGTCGGAGGATGATCTGGAAGGTGAGTCAGAGGATGGGAAACCAAAGAACAGAGACAAGATTTTAGAAGTGATAAATGAGGCAGAAGGTGCTGAAGGGTCATCAGGTGAGTCGGAGGATGGGAAACCAAAGAACAGAGACAAGATTTTAGAAGTGATAAATGAGGCAGAAGGGGCTGAAGGGTTATCTTTGGAGTGTAGGTTGGAGTGTACTAATGAAATTGAAATAGATTGCAATATGGCGTCACAGTTAGCGCAGGGAGAGGAGACTGTAATTGAAGAGACGGCAATAGAAGAATGCAACAGCAATGGGAACGTCGAAATAAGGGTAGAAATAGTGGAGTTGGAAAAATCAGCATGTGATATTGTACCTGGCCAAGTAAATGCTACCAAGTTTGATTGTGGATCAGCTGACCAAACAAAGGATGATGAGAATCCTGAAAAGCCTCTTGAAAATGATATTGATATTAAACCAGAAGGCCGATACAATCCTCCAGCTGTTACTGACAGAAAACCTAAAATAAAACTTGGAAGGCGTTGCGGTTTATGTGGGGGTGGGACGGATGGCAAACCTCCAAAAATACTCTTACTTGAAGGTGCTGGCAGTGATAATGAGGTCTACAGTGGATCATCTGCATCAGAAGAACCTAATTATGATGTTTGCGATGGATTTGGTGATCAATCTGGATGGCTTGGAAGACTCCTAGGTCCTATTAACGATAGGTTTGGTATAGCAGGAATTTGGGTTCATCAGCAATGTGCTGTATGGAGTCCAGAGGTGTGTTTTACATTCCGAGTTTCATATTTACTTCAGTTATAACTTATATCTCACTTAACAGACAGTGGAATATTGACCGCATATTTAGAGTGTTGGTTTATGCCATGCATTCATTGGTGTCATTACTTTGTATAAATACTGTTTTACTACTCATGGAATATTCTTAAATACAGAAACTTGATTAGGAACGAAAGAATGCTTCTCCTTTTCTTACCAGTATGAATGAACATGTGAGAGCTGGATAGAAGCTCTGTTTTCAGTTTATCTTTTATCTTTTGTCTTTTGTTCATCCGATCATTAGTTTTTTCGGTTTTTTTATCTTTTGTTTATAATTGCAGTTGGTATGCCCGGTGTCTTGTGTTCTGGATGCATTGGGGATCTAATTGCACATTAATTTGTAGTATGTCGCATGGACAGTAGGCAATGCCCATTGCCAGGAACATTCCTGAGGCATTGTCTTGCCTTTCATTTCACAGGGGATATGCAACTTATTGGCTTGAATAAATTTCAATAAGTGTGTGCCTTTGATTGTTATGCCATATTGGTAGCCTGACTTCTTAAGCTTTTCTATGTTTGTTTTCATTTTTTGCAACATATTGGTTACCCGACTTACTGCTAATATGCTTTCCTAGACACCAGGCAAGACAAATTTGGCAGTTGGCACATCCTTTTACTGGACTTATTATATGGTTAAATACAATCTTTGATCCGTGAATTAAACTGCAAAAAGTTTCAGGCTCTACATCATTGGTCTTCTGCAACTTCCAATGCGGAAGCAACTGACATTGCAATTAAAATATATCTTCTTTCATTTCCTTTATCATATGTGCAATAATGTTGTGGGCTTCTTTTTACACATCACATGTTTTTTCTGCTATAATTCATTATGTTGAAACATTTAACATGTTCTTATTTTTTATTAATTCCTGTAAGCAAGTTTTTATCTACTAGTCTGATAACTTTTTTTTACAGGTTTATTTTGCTGGACTTGGATGCTTAAAAAATGTGAGAGCTGCGCTCTACAGAGGTAGGGTACTCAAATGCAGCCGCTGTAGGAGACCTGGAGCAACCATAGGGTGTCGTGTTGATAGATGTCCCAAAACTTACCACCTAGTGAGTGGCTAGCCTATTTTGTTCTAGCATCTCTTTTACCACTTCAGGATTCATTTCTTGCTCAATTTTCTTTTTGCATGTTTTTTTGGTATTGACTGTTAAATTGATGTGTGCTTTTGCAGCCATGTGCACGGGCCAAAAGTTGCATCTTTGATCATCGTAAATTTCTCATTGCCTGCACTGATCATCGCCATCTGTTTCAACCATATGGAGTACATAATGCTCAACGAATGAAGAAACTGAAGGCCAAAAAGCTGAAGTTTGAATTGCGGAAGGTTGCCAATGATTCATACCGTAATGATATTGAAGCCGAAGAAAAATGGTTAGAGAACCGTGGGGAGGATGAAGAATTCTTGAAGCGTGAGAGCAAGAGGCTTCAAAGGGATTTATGGAGAATAGCACCTACATATATTGGTGGTGCAAACTCTGAACAAGGCACACAATTCGCAGGTTGGGAATCTGTTGCTGGGTTGCAAGATGTGATTCAATGCATGAAAGAGGTTGTTATTTTACCGCTCTTGTACCCTGAATTTTTTAATAATCTAGGACTTGCACCTCCTAGGGGAGTTCTGTTGCATGGATATCCTGGAACCGGTAAGACATTAGTTGTGCGTGCACTAGTTGGTTGTTGTGCCCGTGGTGACAGGCGCATAGCATACTTTGCACGCAAAGGAGCAGATTGTCTTGGAAAATATGTTGGTGATGCTGAGCGCCAGCTACGACTTTTGTTTCAAGTAGCTGAGAAATCTCAACCATCTATAATTTTCTTCGATGAGATAGACGGTTTAGCACCTTCTCGTACTAAGCAGCAAGATCAAACACATAATTCAGTTGTGTCCACATTACTTGCCTTGATGGATGGCCTGAAATCTCGAGGTTCGGTTATCGTAATTGGGGCAACTAATCGTCCTGATTCAGTTGATCCAGCTTTAAGGAGGCCTGGGAGATTTGATCGGGAAATTTATTTTCCACTGCCTTCTTCTGAGGATAGAGAAGCAATTCTTTCATTGCACACACAGAAGTGGCCTAAACCAATAGCTGGATCCTTATTGAAGTGGGTGGCGAAGCAGACTGTAGGATTTGCTGGTGCTGATCTGCAGGCTCTTTGTACTCAAGCAGCTATATTTGGTTTAAAAAGGAGCTTCCCGTTGCAAAATGTTCTAGCTGCAGCTGGAACTAATAGCTCTGACAGAAGATGCCCTGTTATTCCTACTTTTACTGTGGGGGAAAAAGATTGGTTAAAGGCTCTCTCATGTGCATCGCCTCCATGTTCTCGAAGAGAAAGTGCATTTGCTCTTAATGACATGGTTTCTTCACCTCTTAAATCTCATCTTGTTCCATGCCTTCTCCTGCCTCTGACAAGGCTGCTGGTTTGCCTGTGTCTGGATGAGCGTGTCTGGTTGCCATCTCACCTTAAAAAGGCTTGCAAATTGATTAAAAATGTAATTGTTTCAATCTTAGATGAGCGGCAAGTGCAGAGTCATAATTGGTGGTTGCAAGTTGATGGTTTGCTTCAGGATGTGAATGTTAGAAATGAGATTGAGAAGAACCTTTTGCTTGCAAACCTGGTTGGAGAGAACAACTTACGCAGTTCTAATGGGGCAGATGAAAATACTGACGAACATTCTGAAATGTTCCCATCCAAATCTCTGTGTATGGGTGCCCGCACAGTGTTGTCTCAAAATATATCTTGTGTACCATCCAGTAAATCAGGATTCCAAGTCTTGATTTGTGGGGATCCGAGTTCTGGTCAGAGGCATCTTGCTTCATGTCTTCTCCACTGTTTTGTTGGCAATGTTGATGTATGGAAACTTGATTTGGCTGGTATCTCACATGAAGGACATGGAGACATGGTTCATGGGCTAACACATATACTGAGTATGTCAACATCTCCCTTTTCATTAATTCATATTAATTTGTTCTGTTTCAGGAGAAAAAAGTAGCACATTTATGATTTATGCTAATTTTAATTTCGATTGCAAAATTCTTTGGGACACCTACATTTCTGTGCCATTCCTATAGAAGGGAGAAATTCTCTTCCATGACCTTTTTTCATCTTGATATGTATGCAATGTTTGTCTTGGTTTCCGACAAGTTTCAAATACTAGATTTTACATGGCTTATAATGTGTATTAAGTTATGTCGGACCTGGTCACATGTGGTTGTGGTAATTGAAGTGACTTACTACTATTGAGGATTATATCAGTCAATAGTTAGTTAGTAAATTCTGCCCAAGATTTCAAATCAGTTTTGGTGATCTTATCATAAAAATTGCCCACAATAAAATATTTCTGGGAAGAACCTCATCATTGATTGTTCATAACCTTCTTATTTTTGGTGACTCAAACATGGTTCGTCCATAAATCTGTCAGGCTATATATTTCTATAAGAATACAAACATATAAGAGAGTTATTCATTTCATCTATCTCACTGTAAGCATTTGATGAATACAATAGGTCGATTTTAGTTCCTTGAGAGTTAGAGTCCCCTATTAATGTCTACAGCAGTTGCCTTATTGTCTTTTGATGCACGGTGCCTTGTTTTTTAGTTTTAGTAATTAATGAGTACTCCCTCCGTCCCAACTAAGTTGATACAAAACTTTTGGGCACGGAGATTAATAAATTGTGTTGGAAAGTAGGAGAGAGGAATAAAGTAGGAAAGATAAAGAGAGAGCAAAGTAGGTGATGGAATAAAGTAAGGGTGATTGGATGTTTTATTTTTTGTTAAAAAAGGAAACGACTCAACTTAGTTGGGACATCCCAAAAAGGAATACGACTCAACTTAGTTGGTACGAAGGGAGTATTTAATTTCATTTTGCTTGTAGATAGTATTTGCTTTAGTTCTTCTTGTGCTTCATTAACATGATTCTAGTGCAATTTTGATGATAAATATTGTGTGTATACCAGTTTGTAGCATTGATATCAGTTGTATGCATGCATTTGGATAGATGATAAATGGTTTGGAGCAACATGTTTGGGAGGGATGGAATTAAGTGATTTATGAGAATATGATATAATTGCTTGGTTTTCTGCAGAGGTTGGTTTTCAAATTTAGGCTAGTAAGACATTTTAAGGCCATTGATCTATCTAATTGCTTAAATGCCTATAAAACTGATATTTTCCTCATTATTCTAATTAATATTTTATTATGTTTCTCTTTGTGCACCGAATGATGAATATTACATGTCACAGTGAGATCTGATCTAATTGCTTAAATGCCTATAAAACAGATATTTTCCTCATTATTCTAATTAATCTTTTACTATGTTTCTCTTCGTGCACTGAATGATGAATATTACATGTCGCAGTGAGATCTGCCGGAGCACATGTTAGCATGCTTTATATGCCAATGATCGATTTGTGGGGTATTGAGACAAGTCATGAAGCCTCTGAAGATGACCGTGAAACATCTGATGCTGGCAATGGTATGGAATATGAATTCTGCCCAAGTGCTCATGCAGAGGGTATCGAGTCTCAAACTGCTGCAAGGAAGGCCTCATACCTTTGGACCTCTTTCGTCGAGCAGGTGGAGTCTATACGCGTAAATAGCTCCTTGATAATACTCGTAAGTTGGCATCCTCTGATTATATTTTTAAAGCTGCGATCATTTATTAATCAGAAAAGTTTACTAGTAGCTTTTCATCTAATTTTAAAATCAAACTACCAATGTTCAGTGTGTTCCTTTACAATATCAAAAAAGTTGAGATCATTTATTAATCATAAAAGTTTAGTAGTAGCTTTTCATCTAATTTTAATCTCAAACTACCAATGTTCAATGTGTTCCTTTTACAATATCTAGGGTTTGTGCATCTAGTCCCGGAAAGCTAATGTTTGTATAAATATGTAAACACGACACATGCATACTACTCTTACGGAGGCCTTCCTGAATTTGATCAGCATTTATGGAAAGTTATATTTCTTTCATTCTTCTCTTATAGAGGCGCAAACATATTTTGTGAGGGCATGGTAGAAAAGTGGGTCTGGACTGGACAATTTAGACATGATGTAATAAAGTATGACACTATAAGCTGGAATTTTGGCAAGAATCTTTTTACTTCCTTCCTCTCTTCTTATTTCTTATTGAAAAGATGCTACATTCTTTTGAGAAATGCTTATTGCTATTTCTCCTTTAACAGGCTACAGCAGAAGTACCATTTTCTTTGCTTCCTGATAGAATAAGGCATTTCTTTGGGAATGAGATAATGAATTGCATCCAATCGAGTCCATTGGGGCATAAGGTGCCACAGTTCTCTGTGCAGCTTGACGGGAAATTTGATCATGATAAGGTGATTAGCTTATTTGCTGCTGAGTTGACCAAGGATTTGGCACAGTATTTTATTCAGTCACATCATGGTGAAAATCATATACACATGAACTCCGTTGATGTGGAAGCTTATCATACGGCTGAGGGTGATACTAGTCAAGTTCGTCATAGCAAAGCTTGCCATGTGAGTCCCTCCATTCCAGGTGGTTTGACAAATAAAACTTTGAAAGGAAAATCAAGCTTGCAATTGGCAATATCAACATTCGGCTATCAGATTCTTCATTATCCTCATTTTGCTGAACTTTGCTGGTATACATCCAAGTTGAAAGAAGGTCCTTTTGCTAATGCCACTGGACCCTGGAAAGGCTGGCCCTTCAACACTTGTATTGTTCGTCCTGTCAACTTCACGGAGAATGTTGCTGCTGCTTCTAGTTCCAGTAATATTAGGAGCAAAGAGTTTAGTTTAGTTCGAGGACTAGTCGCTGTAGGGTTATCAGCATATAGGGGTGAATACAAATCACTAAGGGAAGTTTTCTCTGAGGTTCGAAAGGTTTTGGAAGCTCTAATTCGAATAATTGATGACAAAATTCAAGCTGGGAAAGACAGAACCCAATTCATTCGTCTTCTATCACAAGTGGCTTATCTTGAGGACATGGTTTGCAGTTGGGCTCACGCACTACATAGGTATTTCCCTTCTTTTACTGCTTTTGCAATTATGCCTAGTGTCACATTTTATTCTTATCTTCACTAAAATAAGAATTACTTTCAGTCTAGAGGTTGATGCTCATATTCAGGAGGCAAATGCCAAAGTTTTTGTGGGACCATCTGAAGGTGACGGCCGCAAGATAGGTGATCTGAAAGCAAATAATGCACCCCGTTCAGAAGTGTTCGAGAAAGGCTCCCTGGAAGTTAGTCCCACAGAATGTGCAGATGCAGGTGATGGAGTCGTTGTCACTGCTCAAGAGCCTTCCCATATAGTTGCCATAGATGATGATACTTGCTCTCATGAACACATCTTAGAGCCAACCAAAGTTAACTTACAGTCTTCTAAGGCAGAAGTCTTAGCACCGAATGGAGTTAATATAGAGTCTTCTAAGACAGAAATTGCTGGAGATGATCATGCAGAACTAGAGCACGTTCCATCTATCAAGCTTTCCAATGGTTTCGTGGAGAGTAGTTCAGAATTTCATGCTGGTCCCTCAGTTTTAGGTGATAAGCATTCTACTCTCGCAGGAAATGGCAACCAGCCAAATTGCCTTCCAAACGATAATTGCATTCTGTCCAGAGATACCGGTGAAAACTTAGGTCAAAGTAATATCAACTCTAACTCTTCACCCGGGCCTAGAAGTTCCGGAAGTGGTTCGGTTGCAATATGCTTTTACCAGTGCTGTTTGGAGTGCTTTGTCACCCTAAGCAACTTACTGTTGAGGGTTATCAATGTCGAGTGGAAAAGTAGAGGAAGTCAATCAACCGTAGAGGATGTTCACGATTTTGTTGCCTCTTTATCTGCAAATCTTCATTTATCACTAAGTAAAATATTACACCAAGGTGAAATCTCTTGTGGCATGAATGGAAAAGAATGTAGAGAACACTGTATGTGCCGGATATCGCAGGCTGAAGGCATACCAGATCTCAACAAGTCAGGCAAACTCTTGATGGCGGATTGTAATAACAGTCACGCAACGTGCAAGGACACGAGCAGGGAGGAGGAGAAGATTTGTAAAGGGATCGATCGCAGATTTGTTTTCAAGGACGGAGTGCTGGCTAATTTAGACACAGGTACTGATGTTTCTTTTCACTGTAAATATGAGAAATTATGCCTTTGTTTTCTTATCGAGTGGTTGGTAGCTAGCAAGGTTTCACATTAACATCTTCATATTATAGCTTCATCGGTTGTTGCTTCCGCAAATTTTGACGCACTTGCGGAATATTCTATGTTCGTCTGTAAACGCTACGCTCAAATTTTGTGTTCTGAACTATATTGCTTACACAGTTGAAGTTATTGATTTATTTACTTGAAACTACGTTTTCCCTGTCTAAGGTATTGCTGTTTTTATCTGGAGTTTTCAAATTTTGTAAGAATGAGATTCAATGAGAATTCTCTATGCACAAACGCATAAAATCCATGAATTTGAGATGAACAAATAAATGTAGCATTTGCGCAACCACAAATCAACAGTTGTGATTGTACATGTTTCACATTCATTTGTTTATATCGGGTTCATGTAGTTTGTGTTTTATGTATTCTCATTTCTTTGGCGTAGAAAATCCCCATAAGAGGCTTATAGTTTGTGTTTTATGTATTCACATGAGAGGCTTATGGTAAAAGTCTTTTTTTTTTTTTTAATAAAACTCGATACAGTAAAAGGATCTTTTTAAATAATAAAATATAAAAATTACAATAAAAGGATAAAAAAAGTTTTTTTAATAATTTTTTCTAGAAATAAAACAAACAATTTTTTAAATAATACTCCCATCGTTCTAAAAAAAATAGACTAGTTTTTTATTTTGGGCCGTCCCCAAAATTAGACAAAGTCTAAATAAGGAAAGTTTTGAACAAACATACACCACTAATAATGTGGACCCAACAATTCACTAACATTATTTCCAATACCTTCTCTCTTTCTTTGACTTTGTCGTTTCTCTCTCTTGCTTTACTAATTTCATATTAAAGTACGTGTCATATACAGCCTTGTCAATTTTTGGGGCAGGAGAGTAAAACTTTTAAATTTCAAAAATGTAAAAAAGTCACTTTGATCGAAATCTGACTAATGAAATCAGATAATATGATCCTCGTTCTTGAATTTTGATTATTGACAAAAATCTTAAGAAGAACGTAGCAGAAGAATTTTACGGATATATCTAGCAAAAGAAGTCTCGTTGAATTCTATAAATGTTCAACCGTTAGTAAATTTTAATTTTAGTCCTTGCATATAGCAGAGGATTGTTCGTTAAAATTTAGCATATTGTTATTTGTGGCCCAATTACCATATTAATGCATTATTAGCTTATGGAGTACCTCCTTTCTCGTTACTCCCTCTATCGCTGAAAAGTACTATATAAAGTATTTCCTTTTTTGACCGTTCGTAAAAGGTACGAACATTCATATTTTAGAAAGTATTTTCTCTCTAATAAGGTGGGATCCATTAATAAGGTGGGATCCATTCTCCACAAACAATACTTTAACTATTTTTTCTTTTTTATCTTTCTTTTACTTTTTCAATTATACATTAAAATTTGTGTCAAACCAACGTTCATGCTCTTTGGGGATAAAGGGAATATTATTTTTGTTGCTGTAGCATATTCTTATATTTTTTTTGTCGTTGTTAGCATATTCTTAATTTCATAATGCATTCCCATGTTTTGTTTTATACAAGTATGGTGTAGTTCTTTTTCTTTAATGTTTTTTTATCATTTAAATTTCAGTTGGTACATAAAATAAAAAGTTAATTATTGGAGGCACATGGGGTGTTTCCACACACACACCAACCTTGCCAATCAACTTGTGGTATTGGTGAGAGTTGTCATGTGAATAATGCTTATGTTGAAATTCAGTTATGCCTCTTCTTATTTTCAATATTTCACACTTGGAATATCATAGCATGATTGACGTAATTTGACACGCAACTAACCTACACTACAAATAGGTAGCATAATTTTGAATAAAGATAAATGTACATAATTGTAGTGTCGCATTATGCTAAAAATATTCCCTTGAAACACAACTACTGATTTATCTCATTTGAAAATTAATGGTTTGATTTAATAGAAGCGGATTTCAATATTATTGTGAGGTCGTTTTGTTCAGATTAAAAGAAATATTAGGCAGTTAATTATATTATATAATAAATTAAAGCTATCCAATTTTTCTCTCCTAAAATTACCTGTTTTGTTCAGATTAAAAGAAATATTAGGCAGTTAATTATATTATATAATAAATTAAAGCTATCTAATTTTTCTCTCCTAAAATTACCTCAAATGTATAACTCTTTAAATTTAAATTATTTCTTCCCAACACATAATTAAAATAAAGTGCAATTTTACGAGGATTCTCCTAATCGCATATATTCACATGAAATTTTTTTATAATATTATTTTCACAATATCATTAACAAAGCAACACTACACCATCAATACAACAATCATTATATTGTAATAATATCATCGACACAACGGAGCGATATATCATAAACACAACTATACAATATTACCACCCTGTATTTCATAATATCGTCAACACAATATCACAACATCATCAACCTTCTGTGGCTGTGACAATATAATCGACAGTAACACAATATTATCGACACATTATCGCAGTATCATTAACAAAACAACACAATATCATCAACTTTGTGTCACAATATATCAACACAATAAAACAGTATCGTCGATCATATGTCACAATATCATCCATCCAACATTGCAACAACATCAACTCTATGTCATAATATCATCATCCCAACACTGCAACATTATCAACCCCATATCACAATATTTTCATTTCTATCAACACAAAATAACAATGTCATGAACCCAACAATATGTACAATACCATCAACTCTATGTTATAATGTCATCAATACATCAACACAATATCATCACTCTATATCACAATATTTAAAAGAGTGAACTACATCAAAAGTCCCTAACGTTTCCAAAAGTTACACTGCAGGCCTCTAGGGAAAAAAAAATACCTCCACATAACCCTACCCTTTTACATAATCACAAATCGTGTTTTTCGGTCTATATTGCCCTTAAGCCCTAAAAGGGCATTCCGGTCATTTCAGCTCACCGTCTGACATTGGCGGCCTGCATGCGCTGCGCCATCTACTTTCATGACGCGAGCGATTGGACATATTGTGCAGCGCCATTTCGTCTTCTTCACTCCACATATACACTTAGAGTGAGAATTCGAATTCATTCTAAAATATTCACAATTTTCGGCTCTACAATTTACAATCTTTCCCTCCATACCACTTCACTCCAATTTACAATCATTCCCTCCAAACCACTTCACTCTCTTGCATGAATGGCGCCAAAATGAAAGTGAGGTGGGTCCGCCGGTGTTTCCTCCTCGCGAAATGGGGGTCGGCGTAAAAAATGTTGCGCACCTTCGCCATCGCCAACGCCAACACCACCGACATCCGCCTCGTCATCGCGTTCATCATTGCCTGTGCCGCCGCCGCGTAGACATAGACCGAAGGTCATCGATGTGGATAAAGAGACTTGGGATGTCCGAGATCATGAACTGGAATTTTTCTATCCCGAAGAAGAATACAGTAAGATTGAGTTCAAAATCGCAATTTAAAATTTCACTGATACATAGTCTCAATTTGTGATTTAGGGTTCCGAAATTTCAAAATGTTGGTAATTTAGATCCATATCTGATTTATGTTAGTTAGGTTAGGTTAATTAATGTTGTCTGATTTTGTCACAAGTTTCATTTTGTGTGATTTTGATTAATGGAAAACCTTCACAGGGAGGCTCCTGGGAAGTTTTCGGTTGCTTTCCATCATGGTGGTTAGTTCTTCGAAACCAAAGATGAGAAGAAGTATGTTGGTGGTTATTTGACTTTCTTCGACGACTGCGACATTAACCAGTTCGCCCTGATAGACTTGTCTAGTATGGTACTTAAGTTGAGGATAGGAAGACAATATGCGAGTTTTATTACTGGTATCCAAAGTATAGTCCTGGCTGTGAGGACAAAGTAATAGGAGATCCATTGATGCCCATTGTTGACGATGTACACCTCATCGAATTCCTCAAGGTTGCTGCTACTAGCACAAAGCTAGTTCACATATACGTTTTGGAGATAACCCGAGCTGCTGCTATACTGAATAAGATGAAAGATGAAGCGCAAGCGCTTCTCAAATTCAAGACGCCAAAATCCACAGGAGTTATTATTGAAGAGATTGAAGAAGCTGAAGCTCAACCAACTGTCCCAAAGTTTCCACCGAGGAAGAGGATGCAGGAGCAGTGGGTAGTAAACAATAAGCCTTTGATGATTGGATGGTATAAGGATGTTGAGTTCGATGAATATCTTGTAAAAAGTCTTGAAGATGCCCGTGCTAAGTGGAAAATGGACGACGAGGTAGCACGTCAAAATTTGGAGAATCAGTACCATCCGAAGCCCCACTCTCTGATTCTATACCATCCGGAGCAGTACCATCTGAAGCCCTAATCTCTGATGCTATACCAACAGTGTCTTCGGTCGAAGTGATGGCAGCCGTTAGAGAATCAGTTGCAGAAGCGGTTGAAGCTATACCACAAACAATACCAGATGTTGTTGAACCTATGGCAGATGTTGGACAAGTTGGAGGAGAAGACCTCCATGCACACGTGCAAGAGGTAATTAGTTGTGATATTAAATGATTCATCTCATAGTACCCCGTTTGTGATTTGTGATTTGTGATTTGTAATGATTGATGTTAGTTACCCGTTTGTCAGTTGTGATTTCCATAAATGATGTAGTACCCATTTGTTATTTAGTATTTTGTTTGGTCCCTCCCCTCCATTTTTGAGCATGTGGACCCAGTGTCCCCTCCCCTCCGTTTTTGTTTACTTTTGTCAGTGTATTGATTCACTTTTGTATTGCGTAGGATGTAATTGGTTCATCATGCCCTGAAGATGAAATTGTGGGTGTGAATGTACTTGAAGAGGTGTACCAACCGGTGATGGACGGTGGATGTGAACCACAAGCGGACATCCGGGTTGACAATTCATTTCTCCCGATTCTTGAGGACATTACCCATGAACTGTTCACGTCCGAAGTTCACACCTCTGTGCAAGAGTCAACTTCAACTGGTGTAGTTTCAGAAGAAGCCCAGCCAACTGCAGGTGAAGTACCCGATCAAGTTGGCCAAGATGATGTTTATTGTCCTTCGTTAGAGTATGTTCCAGACGGATGTCATCTGCATAATGAGGGATGTGAGACTGATGATGAGGATGATGAGGATGGGGTCGGGAATTTTATCTCCTTTGCAAACATGTGTCGAGATGAACAGCTATTTACATCTTATTACCAGTCCCTATGTCAGCAACAACCGGAACAGCAGCGGCGTGCAGATGCAGACACCGAACAACAAGGACCTGGAGAGCTGAATGGTGAGGGCAATGGAGGGCCAAAGAAACACCGATAGTACTCCCCTGTTGTGGAACAACGGAACTCGAAGGATAAAAACTCACTATGTGAGCAAGAAACAGTGGATGAACTACAAGATCTACAAGATCTTGAAGATTTGGAGGGGTTCAAGAAGAAGGGTATAAAGTACACTCCATTCAAGCTGATCAATGAGCTTCCAGTTTGGAAGCCTGGTGATCTTTTTAAAGATCGCGATTTCTTCTGTGAGGTCATGCGCCAGTACGCGTTTATGACCAGACGACGTGTGGATGTCATAAAAAATGATGGGAAGAGACTCCGTGCAATTTGTAAAGGCAAGGCATGTGAATGGTATGTGTATGGAAGGAAGATCGAAGCCACAACAATACCGATCATGTGGTAATGAATATGCATAGAGATCATGCACACACGTGCTCGCAAGTGTTGGACAGAGATGGCTCACGTCCAAGTGGCCAGCTGCGCGTTACATGGAGAAAATCAAAGCGAATCCCCACATTCCATTGGCAGCTATACGGCAGTGTGTGAATGAGGAGTTCGGGCTGAAAGTTGGTAGGATGAAGGCGTATCGCGCAAGAGACATGGCATTAGAAGGTATCTTTGGCAAGGCTGGACTCCAATACCGCCGATTGTTCTACTACAAGTCAGAATTGGAACGGACACACCCTGATTCGAGTGTGCATTTACACTACGAGAACTTCAGGGACCTGAATTGGTAGGCCTCAGATTCTTGAGGTTTTATTGTTGCCTCGGGCCTTTGAAATCTGGCTGGATACGTTTTTGCCGTCCAATTATCTTTTTAGATGCGTGTTTCTTGATAGGTATGTACAGGGGCCAACTTATGACGGCGATGGGAATAGATCCAAACAACGGTTGGTGGTCTATTGCGTGGGCAGTGACCGAGGCAGAGAGCTACGAACAGTGGAAATGGTTTCTCGCCTACCTATCCGAGGACCTTCACTTACACGACAATGCCCCAAGATACGTCTTCATGTCCGATCAACAAAAGGTACGAGTAATGTGATTTTAGTAGAAAGTGTATACTGTAAATGTGATTTTTTAAATAATACTCCCTCCGTCCCGCTTAAGATGACACGTTTTCCTTTTTAGTTTGTCCCAACTAAAATGACACATTTCATTTTTTGGTAACTTTTTCTCTCCAATTAATACATTCAATAACTTCTTCTCACTCCTATTAAAATATTCATCTTTCTTTATCTCTCTACTTTAATACTTACACTTACCTTCTCTCTCTCCAATTAAACACTTTAATCAATAACTTCTAAAATCCCGTGCCGGCTAAGCAATGTGTCATCTTAGCCGGGACGGAGGGAGTAGTACTTTAGTTATGATTTGGCATTTAGATGAATAGTTCGTTTGTGATTATAGATTTTGTGTTGTTGTGGATCATACATGTGGTACTGGGCGTTGACATTTTGTGGCTTATATGAGCAATGTGTGATGTGTGTGTTCCATGAATTTGGTAGGGTCTTGCAAAAGCCACCGTTGAGGATTTCCCACAGAGCGAGCATCGATTCTGTGTCCAGCATATATACAACAACTTCAAGAAGAGATTCATTGGGGAGAATTTTAAGGAAATATTGTAGGAGCTTGCATCGAGTACAATCCACGAACAGTATGTGGAGCGGATGGATGCGTTGAGGATTATATATCCCCAAGCACATCAATACCTGCTCGGTGTTGCTCCAAAAGAAAAATGGGTGAAGGCATATTTCTCCTCACATGTTTGTTGTGATGTTATCCTCAACAATATCTGCGAGAACTTTAATTCGAAGATGGCAATTGCTCGAGAGTTGGCCATTATAACCATGTTGGAGGAGATCCGGACGAGTCAAATGGAGAGAATTTAGATTAGAGGCAGTGGGTCAAGACATACGATCACGCACTGCTGCCTGTTGTTAAAGAGATTGTGGATAAGCTGTACGTGAGGGCTTCTTCTTGGAGAGCAACATGGAATGGAGAGGATTCGTACCAGGTGACTGGACCTTCTGGCCAGTGTGTAGTCAACATGCGTGATTTTACTTGCTCGTGCAGATCATGGCAGTTGACTGGGATCCCATGCACTCATGCTATTGCGACAATCAACAAAAATGGGAAGGATGTAGCAGACTATGTCTCCCGATATTATTTACGGTCCACAATGTCTATTCTATACGAGAATGTCTTGTACCCAATTAATGGGATGGATAATTGGCCCAAGACTTCTAATATTGGATTTGAACTGGCGCCTCCAAGGATAAAGCGACAGCGCGGATGGCCAAAGAAAGTGAGGCGTGAAGAGCCCCAAGTTCGTCATCACGAGGATGGATCTGAGTCACTACGGCGAACCTTTATACTCAAATGTTGTCGGTGCGGACAAGAAGGTCATAACAGGAGAACATGCACCAATGATCCCCGTGTAGATGCTCAAACCGAAGTAGGACAGAGTTCACAGCCCAGTGAGCCAGCCACGACGGATGGCGGTGATAGAGTTCAAAACCAAGAGGTACTCTTTTGTACGATTATATGAATTCCCTACCTGTTGGTCAGTATTTTAATGGTTTGTTTGTTACAGACCAATCGGCCTCGTCAGGGACAACCTAGCACACGGGTAAGGCAGCCAAACCAAGAGGTAGTATTCGGTGTCAATTTATCACTTTTCATTGGTGTTGTTTGTTGTAGACCAATTTGACAGTCAATTTGAAATGTGTGTTGTTTTTTGTAGACCAATCCCTCTGGTCCAACGGCTGGCACACGTCGGACCAGGACCAGGACTCATCCGCAACGTTATGGCCGTCGCGGGGATGAGGATTGAATAATCGTGGAGATGGTTTTTGTTAGTGTTGGTAACATGAAAACTCAAACTCAAAACAATGGTGATGGTTTTTGTTATGTGGATGTGGTTATGGTTTTTGTTAGTGTTGGGAACATGAAATCTCAAAACAACGGTGTTAGTTTTTGTCAAACAATTAAGCTGGATATAATATGTAGTTAACTGCCTTTTTATGGGAAAATATTACGACTATGTTTTTGTCTATGTTCCTATATGTAGTTGTAGTTAGGCTGGATATGAACAACTGCATTTTTTGTTTGTATGAACACTATACTACTTTTGTGTATGCTTATGGTTGTAGTACTGTACGTCGAGATTCGTTTAGTAACTTCATTCATTTTCAACAAAAGGTTTTGTACATCGGGTGTTATTCAACAAAAGGTTTTGTACATCGGGTGTTATTCAACAAAAGGTTTTGTACGTCGGGTGTTATTTACAAAACGTTTTGTACTTAATTCGACAATATTTTACTAATCTCAACTTCATTCGTGTTCAATAAAAGTGTAGTGTCATTTGTCCTTATACGTAGAACTTACAGTGGATATTGAAAAACTCTTTAGTACTAAAAAACCCCCTCTTCATACACGAGTTGAAGAAGAAAAGTGTTACCATTACATTAGGAAAATAATGACAACGCATAACAAAAAAATTACGATCTTCATATTTCGGGACATTTTGGTGGTTTTAACAATTTCTAACTGAAGACCTACACACTCTTCAGTCTTCCTACTCAATTTTAACCTCAGCTCGTCACATTCCTCACTTTTATGCGCAATTTATCTTCAAGAAAACCTTCCACAATATTCTTGCATCGGAGTTGTTCTTCAAACTTGTCTCGTTCGACCTTGATTCTTTGGAAGTAAGTGTCTTGACTTGGCGATAGACCCACATCAATCCAATGAAAGAATCTGCAATCATCTCCCTTCCATATTGGACAACGATAGTAACGTCGACCAGGATTAGCAGCCGTCCGAGATATCACTAACTCAGCTTCAAGATCGTGATTACAGTTCACAATCTCTGGACGAGGCCAATTCCAGTTGAAACTTGACCCATGAGATTGAGAACTAGACGAAGACATTGCAACAATGATCTGAATTGATTCAATTAAAACCAAGAAATCTGCAAAATGCCCAAAAATTAGAACGACACAGTCTAACACAGATAAACCCTAAACTCTAACCCTAAATTGAACTAAACACACAATAAACATCCAAAATTTTACCGGTACACATAAACCCTAAATTGAACTAAACACAACCAAATCAGCTGCAGGAACACACAAAATTAGTGGAACTTACCTAAATTGCGATGAATGAGTGAGTAAACGATGGTAGGTTCACAACAATATGAATTATCGTCGAGAGAGGGTAAACGACGGTAGGGGGTCTGCAGAGGGAAATAATTTTCTAGTGTGAGAAACGAAAAATGTTTTCTAACTGTGAGAGAAATTATGAAACCTTACAGTTGTATATCGTCGGAAATTTCAAATATGATGACATTAGAGTGTAGGTACAGTCGAGTAGGTGTACAACTTTTAATAAATTGACTAAAATGCCCCTGAAGCCATTTGGGCATTTGGTCCGAAAAATGGCTACAAATATCCGATTTGTGATTATATAAAAGGGTAGGGTTATGTGGAGGTATTTTTTTTCACTAGGGGACTGCAGTATAACTTTTGGAAACATTATGGACTTTTGATGTAGTTCACTCTATTTAAAAAAATTAACTTATCTTGATAAGGGTCATGCAAATTTTTTATATGGACCTTGGAATCAGGATTTGGTTAGTGACTAATTTAATAGCACTAATTTAAATACAAAGATTATGTGACACATAAAATTTCTGTTAGTTTAGAAGAAATAAGTTGATGTCCATGCTGATTTTGTGATTATATGCTAAAAATAAGAAATGAATCGCATGAATGAAATCCTATGTTAGACTTAACTTACCCTTTCACGTGGAGATAAATGTGTTAAAACACTGAGTTGTGACATCAAAGGACCATGCGTTGTTATTATTTAAACTACATCATACATCATAGTGATAAAATGCAAACTCTAAATATTGTATAAACTTTAATTTTTCAACACAGTGTCAATACATTGTAAAATTTCAAAATTTTGATGTCAATCAACCATTATGTGTTAATATCTTTTGTTAATGTTATTTTGTCATCTGTTGACATTTTCTAACGATCCAGATCATAATTTGAAATTTATAAAATATATAGAGCTTGCATTTGTCTACATCCCTGATTATATAATTGTATACGTACATATTTAAACATGAACGAGAAGTAAAAGCTAAAAAAGACTAATTCATCGAGTTCACAATGATCATGAACTTCTCAAAATGTCTATTATATATGGGACTAGAATAATGCCTAGGACCCTTTTAGACAATGATATGAAACAATTAAACTCCACCGATTGCGAAACAGAAGATGTTGAACAATCCACTAAGAATAGACATTTAATTTTTTATATATATATGAACATAACTAAAATGAAAATAGTCATAATAGATGAGTTCGGATGTACCTAGCTAACAATATCTTTTGTTGTCTTCTTTTTTTTCCAGCTCTATGGTCGCAGTGATATCGTTTATATTTATGTTTCTTTTGTTGTTGTTATTGGATTGTTACTATTTCGTACTCTCCCTCACCACTTTTAAAAATTGAGATTTTTGGTTAATAAAAAAAAACAATATATCTCTTTCATAAATTGGCAAAAACCAATCTAAAAAATTGAGTAAGAAGTTTCACTTTATTATACAACTTCTCTCTAACACGTTAATCATGATATCTTGCACGTAATGCCTAACTAAACTCGGACAACTGCAAAAAGGTTTGTGAGAAATAGAGTTCTAACATCGATTCTTCAAAATAGGGTTGTTTAGTAAATATTTATTTTTAGCTTCAAATCCTGTAGAGAAAAACCCCAAGCATAAATAATACAGAGAAAAACATTCAAGGTAGTATCACATTAAGAATGAAGAATTGGAGATACATAGATGGAATGGAAATGAATTACTACTACCTTTCAAGAAAAAAATAGAAATGGAAATGGATATGGATATGGTCATGGATACGCGGATAACACTGAATACTGTAAAGTCACATGCATATGCACCCAAGTGTCGTTTGATTGGAATTCTCTTTTATGTTTAATTTTACTCTAGTTTTTTACCTTTTGTTTTTTACTACTACTAATATTTCTTTTGGCAGAAACTTACCTTATACCAGAAGGTATACTGCACACCCTAAATTTTTATTTAGTATAGTTAATTTTTGACATAGACATGAATATTTGACACGATCAAGCACATACAACATGTTAGAAAAACGATAATTTTGGATTGAGTTGGGTTCGAATTGGATTAGGTTAGTTTGGATGATCCATTAAAAAATAATAGTACTAGTATATCTACTCCATCGGTCCTGACTAAGATTACATTTTTTTCAAACTTGTTTTGAAAAAATTATAATAAATAGTTAAAAAGAGTAAAGTAAGAGAGAGTGATGAAGAAGAGACGTGTCATCAAGTTTTTAGCATTTGTTTTTTAAATATGTATATATAGTTCATGTAAATCATGTCTAAAATTTAGATTTAATCATTCAATATCTGGTTTAAATCAGGTAAGATTATGTTTTAGTTATAGTAGCATAAATTAACTTCGGACTATTATCAAGTTGTTATCTTATTGTGTCAATCCATATTATATTTTGGCATTAACAAATTTCAGTTTAAAAATAGTAGGTCAGATTTGTGTTTGAATTTTGAATTATGTTTTAATAGATCGGATTCGAATTTGATTTTATTAGATTGAGTTGTTATTGGAATACCCATATAATAACTCAACTCACATGATTTTCAACCGTATTCTCATTTAGGATCTATTATTCTCTAATCAAGATTTAAATGCAATAAACTAAAGTGTACAATAGTATATATGGAACTTTTGACACGCCACAGATTTGATGATTATATGAAACTAAATGACGGTATGACAGCTCATTAAAAACCAAACACAACTTTTCGTTTATAAAAGAAATAAACTCCACTAATCAACCAATTAAGCAGATACAACTATACGAGGTTAAATATCTATACCAGAACTATCAAAATCATCATCCATTACACTTACATCTGGACCTTCTCTAATTAAATCTACATTTATAAAATATTTGAAAAAAATCACTCCAATTAACTCTGATGGAGATTGTAGGATTAATTGGTCACGTAAAATAGAGGCATGTGATTGTGATCCATATATTATATTTATATAGGGTAGTGATAAAATGCAAACTTATATATTGTATAAACTCAAAACTCTTCAACACAACTTCAACACAGTTTTAATACAATATCAACACAGTGTAAAATTTCAAGATTATGTCAACACAGTATCAACACTATATCAACACAACATCAATCATTGACTACCGTTGAAATTCTGTTGACATTTTCCTGTTGATACTTTTTTGTGATCTGTTGACATTTTTCAATGGTCCAGATCATAGTTTTGAGTTTGTACAATATTTATAGTTTTCATTTGATCACATCCATATATATATATATATATATATATATATATATATATATATAGGATTGTGTTAAAATGACAACACCTCTTAAAGTAACACCATACCACCATTTCTAACCAATCATTTGTACATGTGGACGAATAATAAGTATAGATTGCAGATCTAGCTTTATACTATTGCAGTCTAGCATATATAATATTGCAGTCTAGCATGGTGTCACGGTGTCATTTTAAAAGTGTTGTCTTTTTAACGCACCCATATATATATATATATATATATATATATATATATATATAGGGAAGTGATCAAGGTCTAACTAATTTTAATT
Organism: Salvia hispanica; assembly: GCF_023119035.1. Classification (NCBI taxonomy): domain Eukaryota; kingdom Viridiplantae; phylum Streptophyta; class Magnoliopsida; order Lamiales; family Lamiaceae; genus Salvia; species Salvia hispanica. The sequence continues at coordinate 25,405,764 of NC_062970.1, read as the reverse complement.
GTATAACTAGAGAACAAATCTCAGCCACACATCTTAATACTCCAAATTAATCCTATGGTTTAAACAAACTTTCAAATTTTTATGAGAAAATACTTGTCTAAGGGCATTTTTGGAATTCAATATTTCAACATGAATTAATCAAATTTATAATCATCCATCGTGAGTTTATCGTCAAAATCTTCCCAAATCATTCTCCAATCTGAACCAAATTTAGCTTAGGATTTCTTCCAAAAATATGAAATTCCCGATCTGAATCAAATTCAAGCGCGATTTCTCAGATCTGAACCAAATTCAGCTTCGTTCTGATTGAATTCAAGCGCGATTTTCTCAAATCTGATTGGATCGATCAGCGCGAATTAGTTTGGATCGATCAGCGTGATTTGATTCTGATTGAATTCATCACAACTGATCAAATTCGCTCCGGATTAACCAACGCAATTTGATTCCTTCATCGCGACGTCTGGACTCCTTCAAATGGATTCAATTCCGATACATTCATCGGAAGATTATTTCGATTCTGATTCCTCTTCATCGGGAGAGGAAGGAGAAACTGAATCTAAAGGTAATTATCAATTAAGTGTTGTTGCTCAGCATGATTAGATCGTGTATGATGTGAAAAAACGTTAGAGTGAACTATATGTGACGAACAGTGAAGTAAATATGCTCTATATTGAAGTAAATATTGTTTGTATTGAAGTATATTATTCATTAAAGTGAAGTATAACATAATTAAAGTGAAGTATTCCAGTGTTAGCGTAAAGTGTTTGTGATTCATGGTTAAAGTGAAGTAAAACATGGTTAGAGTGAAGTAACGTTTTTTCACATCATACACGATCTAATCATGCTGAGCAACAACACTTTATTGATAATAATTGATAATTACCTTTAGATTCAGTTTCTCCTTCCTCTCCCGATGAAGAGGAATCAGAATCGAAATAATCTTCCGATGAATGTATCGGAATTGAATCCATTTGAAGGAGTCCAGACGTCGCGATGAAGGAATCAAATTGCGTTGGTTAATCCGGAGCGAATTTGATCAGTTGTGATGAATTCAATCAGAATCAAATCACGCTGATCGATCCAAACTAATTCGTGCTGATCGATCCAATCAGATTTGAGAAAATCGCGCTTGAATTCAATCAGAACGAAGCTGAATTTGGTTCAGATCTGAGAAATCGCGCTTGAATTTGATTCAGATCGGGAATTTCATATTTTTGGAAGAAATCCTAAGCTAAATTTGGTTCAGATTGGAGAATGATTTGGGAAGATTTTGACGATAAACTCACGATGGATGATTATAAATTTGATTAATTCATGTTGAAATATTGAATTCCCAAAATGCCCTTAGACAAGTATTTTCTCATAAAAATTTGAAAGTTTGTTTAAACCATAGGATTAATTTGGAGTATTAAGATGTGTGGCTGAGATTTGTTCTCTAGTTATACACTTAAAATTAGTTAGACCTTGATCACTTCTCTCTCTATATATGTATATATATTTCTTTACTGTTTTTAGCTCTTTCAATTTTTTTCATAATTAATGAATGAATTTAGCGTTATATATTTCTTTACCATAGTTCAATTTTACAACTAAAAGAAAATTATTAATAATATGAGAGGTGTGAAGAAGGAACTTCCGAAAATGATAAAATGACCGATGAAGCAACGG